>NW_024739986.1:280000-285000 GCF_018991925.1 Homarus americanus | reverse complement strand
TACTGATGTGATGATTTACACTGCCTGGCGTCATCAAGCCGTGTGCAGGGTCCCAGCGAGTGAAATTTGGCGGATTTTGTGTTAGCGGTATCATTACTGTGACATAATTAATTTAATATTCCCCAAATTATTCCAACGTGTCATTATTTGCCATATAACTGTTAGACCCAAAGACGAGACATGTCATAAATGTTGCTAATGGAGGTAACAAAAATCGCTTCTTTTTTGGGTAATAGCGGACGGGTGGTGACGTGTACATGATGGCTACTGCCCCTCCCGTGATCTACCAGACAAACTATCACTCACAGACAGTTACACAGACAAACTTTCAGACTCACAGACAGTTACACAGACAAACTTTCAGACTCACAGACAGCTACACAGACAAACTTTCAGACTCACAGACAGTTACACAGACCAATTTTCAGATTCACAGACAGTTAAACAGACAAACTTTCAGACTCACAGACAGTTACACAGACAAACTTTCAGACTCACAGATAATTACACAGACAAACTTTCACTCACAGACAGTTACACAGACAAACTTTCAGACTCACACAGTTACACAGACAAACTTTCACTCACAGACAGTTACAGACAAACTTTCAGACTCACAGACAGTTACACAGACAAACTTTCAGACTCACAGACAGTTACAGACAAACTTTCAGACTCACAGACAGCTACACAGACAAACTGTCAGACTCACAGACAGTTACACAGACAAACTTTCAGACTCACAGACAGTTACACAGACAAACTTTCAGACTCACACAGTTACACAGACAAACTTTCACTCACAGACAGTTACAGACAAACTTTCAGACTCACAGACAGTTACACAGACAAACTTTCAGACTCACAGACAGTTACAGACAAACTTTCAGACTCACAGACAGCTACACAGACAAACTGTCAGACTCACAGACAGTTACACAGACAAACTTTCAGACTCACAGACAGTTACACAGACAAACTATCTTGTTCACAGACACGCCGTGCATTTCAGCTACCACTCCTTGATGCAATTATGTTTTTTACTGAGAGCAGCGAGGTATATACATCAGTTCCTGTTATCTACAAGGAGAAGGAGAACTAGACGGAGATATGAGAGAATATGACAATGAGAGAGAGAGAGAGAGAGAGAGAGTAAAATAGAGAAAGAGACAGAAGAAGACATAGCGAAAGGAAGGAGAGAATAAAGGAGGAAGAAGCAATAATATGAGAAAGAAGAATTAGCAAAAATGCAGAGAAGAGGAACATAATAGAATTAGACCTGTATTTAACGGACTAAGTAGAGTACGTTATATCGAAGTTCGTTAGACATAAAACCTCCCTATAACAGAGGATTTTGTAAGAGTACAGTCCATTATATCAAAGTCCGTTAAATACAACAAAAGTTTACTGGAATCAACAAATCTCATCATGAATCAAAATGTAAACAAAGTAGAACAGAAGCGAAGTAACATCTCATCGACTCCCAGGAATGTTGCAAGATCACTGAAGGGGGGGGGGGGGGGTGGAGGGAGGGGTGGGGAGCAGGGTGGGGGGAGGAGGGGTGGGTGCATGGGGAGGAGAGAGAGAGAGAGAGAGAGAGAGAGAGAGAGAGAGAGAGAGAGAGAGAGAGAGAGAGAGAGAGAGAGAGAGAGAGAGTACAACGAGAAGGGGAGTCGACCAACCAGATATAACCAGGAATGCAAGTCTGGTGGGGTCCTCTGCAGCATTCGACTAACACCTCAATGCACAACTCACTGCAAGAAAATGCCTCACTGCACATTACTATCGTTGCAAGGAGGGGAGGGGGGGTAGGGCATCATGCAAGCCAATAGAGGGGGGGTGTGGAGAGGGTGTTGAGATGGTTTCTGTCTGTCTCTCTGTTTTTCTCTCTCTCTCTCTGTTTCTCTCTCTCTCTCTCTCTGTCTCTCCCTGTTTTTCTCTCTGTCTCTCTCTGTCTCTCTGTCTCTCTCTCTGTCTCTCTCTCTCTCCCCTTTGTAATCATTATGTACGGGTTCACTCTAGCGATTAATTGTTTTGGCTAATACTGGTGGAATGGTGTTTTGAGGGACCTGTGAAGTTTATGGGGTGAAGGACAGTAAGGGAGGGGGAGAAGGGGAGGGGAGGGGGAGAAGGTTTGGGTGGTGGAAGAGAGGGGAGAAAGAAGGAGGGGAAGGAGCGAAGGTTTAGATGGTGGAGAGAAGGGAGGAAAGAGAAAGAAGGAGGGGAGAGGGAGAACGTTTCAATGGTGGAAATATGTGGTGGAGAGAGAGAGAGAGAGAGAGAGAGAGAGAGAGAGAGAGAGAAATTTTTTCGAGTGGTCAAATCTTCAAGGAAAAACTTCAGATGGTAGAGAGATGGGGCACACACACACACACACACACACACAAAACACACACACACACACACACACACACACACATACACACACACACACATACACACACACACATGAAGCTGACTCCTGCGGGATATAGATTCATGTCTCTGTGTGCTGGGGAGATATGGTGGTTGGCTGGTGAGAGAGGAAGATACTAGGGGTAGAGGGGACATATGGAGAAGTTATCTGTTGTTTGTGGAGGGAGGAAAGAGTGTGCATAGTTTTGTTAGGGAGAGAGTGAGGGATATTTGTTTTATGGGGGTGGGGTGGGGTAAGTGGAGGGGTTGGGTGGGGAGGGTGGGGTGGGGCGTAAGAAGGGGCGGGGTGGGGTGGGAAGAATTTATAGATTGTAGCGGGAGAAAGTGTCGTTTGATATTGAATGAAAAAAAATAATTGCTTTGAGAATAGATATGATTTTTTTTTGACGAATGGGACGATAATATAATAAAATAATATAACTAAAAACATATCTGATTATATATTGTTAGGTTAGGTTAGGTTAGGTTAGGTTAGGTTAGGTTAGGTTAGGTTAGGTTAGGTTAGGTTAGCAGCTGGATGGTCAATCGTAATGTATAATAAACTGGAGGGATTATAATCTTCATATGATCCCAATTCACTTTGTGTTTCCTTGACTCCCATATCCTTGAACTACAGTCAAAGTCTAACACGGTGAGGATGGAAGACAAAACGAGTACAGTACATGAATCCTCACCACCCACCACCACCACAGGTCAACAGAGAGAGACTGTAAAGGAGGAGGTCAACCATGAACACCCTATATAGTGTAAATACTAGTCTCACGCCTCCTTCCTTCCCTTCAACCAGACGAGAGGAGAGGAAGCCGCATGACCAGGTACTGTAGTAAGGAGGAACGAGAGAGAGAGAGAGAGAGAGAGAGAGAGAGAGAGAGAGAGAGAGAGAGAGAGAGAGAGAGAGAGAGAGAGAGAGTCATGCACAGGTAACTCTCCTCACCACCACACAGAAGACACTAACTAACCCACCAGCAGCAGCAGGCCAGACTGGGCACCAATGGCCTGAAACACTACCCTCTATACCTGCCCCTTCACTACCGAGTCTTGGCCAAATACCACTTATTGCTGTCCTTGTGGGTGGTGGTTCTTGTTTGTGATGTTTGTTGTTGTATGTTTGTTGCTGTATGTTGTGATGTTTGTTGCTGTATGTTTGTGATGTTTATTGCTGTGTGTTTGAGATGTTTTTGTTGTATGTTTGTGATGTTTGTTGCTGTATGTTGTGATGTTTGTTGCTGTATGTTTGTGATGTTTGTTGCTGTATGCTTTATGATGTTTGTTTGTGATGTTTGTTGCTGTATGTTTGAGATGCTGCTGCTGCATGTGTAATGTTTGATGTTGTATGTTTATGATGTTTGTTTGTGAATGTTTGTTGCTGTATGTTAGAGATGTTTGTTGCTGTATGTCTGTGATGTTTGTTGTTGTATGTTTGTGATGTTTGTGATGTTTGTTGTTGTATGTTTGTTGCTGTATGTTGTGATGTTTGTTGCTGTATGTTTGTGATGTTTATTGCTGTATGTTTGTTGTATGTTTGTTGCTGTATGTTGTGATGTTTGTTGCTGTATGTCTGTGATGTTTGTTGTTGTATGTTAGTGATGTTTGTTGCTGTATGTCTGTGATGTTTGTTGTTGTATGTTTGTGACGTTTGTTGCTGTATGTCTGTGATGTTTGTTGCTGTATGTTTGAGATGTTTTTGTTGTATGTTTGTGATGTTTGTTGCTGTATGTTTGAGATGTTTTTGTTGTATGTTTGTGATGTTTGTTGCTGTATGTTTGTGATGTTTGTTGCTGTATGTTTGAGATGTTTTTTGTTGTATGTCTGTGATGTTTGTTGCTGTATGTTTGAGATGTTTTTGTTGTATGTTTGTGATGTTTGTTGCTGTATGTTTGTGATGTTTGTTGCTGTATGGCTGTGATGTTTGTTGCTGTATGTTTGTGATGTTGCTGTATGCATGAGATGTTTTTTGTTATGTTTGTGATGTTTGTTGCTGTATGTTTGTGATGTTTGTTGCTGTATGTTTGTGATGTTTGTTGCTGTATGCATGAGATGTTTTTGTTGTATGTTTGTGATGTTTGTTGCTGCTATGGCTGTGATGTTTGTTGCTGTATGTTTGAGATGTTTTTGTTGTATGTTTGTGATGTTTGTTTCTGTATGGCTGTGATGTTTGTTGCTGTTGTTTGTTGCTGTATGTTTGAGATGTTTGTTGCTGTATGTTTGTGATGTTTGTTGCTGTATGTCTGTGATGTTTGTTGCTGTATGTTTGAGATGTTTTTGTTGTATGTTTGTGATGTTTGTTGCTGTATGTTTGAGATGTTTTTGTTGTATGTTTGTGATGTTTGTTGCTGTATGGCTGTGATGTTTGTTGCTGTATGTCTGTGATGTTTGTTGCTGTATGTTTGAGATGTTTTGTTGTATGTTTGTGATGTTTGTTGCTGTATGGCTGTGATGTTTGTTGCTGTATGTTTGTGATGTTTGTTGCTGTATGTTTGTGATGTTTGTTGCTGTATGTTTGTGATGTTTGTTGCTGTGTGTTTGTGATGTTTGTTGCTGTATGTTTGTGATGTTTGTTGCTGTATGTTTGTGATGTTTGTTGC
>NW_024739986.1:272500-275000 GCF_018991925.1 Homarus americanus | reverse complement strand
CGGCTCAACTAATTTAACACAGATAGGATAGCTTCATGTATTAGGATATTTAATATTAAGGTAAATAAATGGTGGCGAAGGTGTGGCTATTGGGGGAGGCTGTAGTAGTAGTAGTAGTAGTAGTAGTAGTAGAAGCAGTAATAATAATAATAATAATAATAATAATAATGATATAATAAGGTTATGTTATGTTATATTATGTTTGTTAAATTATGTTAGATTTAGGTTACGTTAGGTTAGTATTAGGGTGATTAATCATAAGGTCACATAAGAGTGGGTGGAAGGAGGCCCATACTTCATACTCTTAGTCTTCAGTAAGTCACAAGGGCCTCCTCAGTACAGTGTCTGAGTCCATCTTCTCATTTGTGTCAGCTAGTCAGAAATGTAGGACCTGACCACCTTGTCTCCTTCACACACACACACACACACACACACACACACACACACACACACACACACACACACACACACACACACACACACACACACATACACACACACACACACACACACACATACACATACTCTGAAGCAGCTACAAGAGAGAGAGAGAGAGAGAGAGAGAGAGAGAGAGAGAGTAAAACCAACACGACACGAAATCCTGAACATCTGTGAAAAACGAAGTTAATTTTTCCCTTCCTCTCAGTTATGTTGAAAATTTAACGTACAGTGAAACCTCTATTTAACGGAAAGTTCGTTATATTGAGGGTCCGTTAGATGTGATACCTTCATCTAACGAACTATATAGAGATAAGAAGTCCGTTATATCGAGGGTTTAATAGATTGAAAACCTCCATCTAAAACTACAGAGGTAAAATATAATCCGTATATCAAAGGTCCGTTAGATGTGAAGTCCGTTATATGGAGGTCTTCACTGTACGAACTTTGGGACGAACTTTTGAGAATTAGGCACCAGGAGTGTATTGGAAGTCCGTGTGGCTCCAATTTGTTGCTGATTATCGGGAGAATTATTTAGTGAGTCTCTACTTCCTCCCCAAGGACTATAAATACCGAGAGGGTTAAGAGGGTGCGAGGGGGGTGAGGGGTGAAGGGGGGTGAGGGGTGAACGGGGTGAGGGGGGTGAGGGGTGAGGAGGGGTGAGGGGTGAGGGGGTGAGGGGTGAAGGGGGGTTGAGGGGTGAGGGGGTTGGAGGGGTGAGGGGTGAGGGGTGAAGGGGGTGAGGGGGGTGAAGGGGTGAAGGGGGGGAGAGGTAGAGGGGTGAGGGGTGAGGGGAGGGAGGAGGTGAGGGGGGAGGGTGAGGGGTGAAGGGTGGGTGGGAGGAGGAGGGGGTGGGGTGAAGGGGGGTGAGGGGTGAGGGGTGGGGAGGGGGTGAGGGGGGTGAGGGGTGAGGGGGTGTGAGGGGTGAAGGGGGTGAGGGGGAGGGGTGAAGGGGGGGGGGGGTGAGAGGTAGGAGGGTGGGGAGGGGTGAGGGGGAGGGGTGGGAGGGAGGGTGAGGGGTGAGGGGGGGGAGGGGGGTGAAGGGGGGGGAGGGAGGAGGGGTGAGGGGTGAAGGGGGTGAGGGGTGAAGGGGGGGTGAGGGGTGAGGGGGTGAGGGGTGAAGGGGGTGAGGGAGGTGAAGGGTGAAGGGGGGGGTGAGAGGTAAGGGAGGGGGAGGGGGAGGGTGGGAGAGGGTGAGGAGGGTGAGGGGTGGGGGTGAGGGGTGAAGGGTGGTGAGGGAGTGAGGGGTGAAGGGGTGAAGGGGGGTGAGGGGGAGGAGGGTAAGGGGTGAGGGGGTGAGGGGGTGAGGAGGGTGAGGGGGAGGGGTGAAGGGGGGTTGAGGGGTGAGGGGGTGAGGGGTGAAGGGGGTGAGGGGGTGAAGGTGAAGGGGGGTGAAAGGTAAGGAGGGTGGAGGGGGGAGGGGAGGGGAGGAGGGGTGAGGGGGTGAGGGGGAGGGGGTGAGGGGTGAAGGGTGGTGGGAGGAGGAGGGGGGTGAGGGGTGAAGGGGGTGGGGAGGAGGGTGTGGGGTGAGGGGTGAAGGGGGTGAGGGGGAGGGGTGAGGGGGTGGGGAGAGAAGGGGGGGGAGGGGTGAAGGGGGGTGAGGGGTAAGGGAGGGTGAGGGGTGGGGAGGGGAGGGGGTGGGGGAGGGGAGGAGGGGAGGGGTGAGGGGGTGAGGGGTGGGGGAAGGGGTGAGGTAGGGGTAAGGGGGGAGGGGTAAGGAGGGTGAGGGGTGAGGGGGGTGAGGGGTGAGGGGGAGGAGGGGAAGAGGGGTGAGGGGGTAAGGAGGGTGAGGGGTGAAGGGGGTGAGGGGAAGTGGGTGAGGGGTGAAGGGGGGGGGTAGGGGGGGAGAAGGAGGAGGGAGGAGGGTAGGGTGAGGGGGTGGGGGTGAAGGGAGAGGGGTGAGGAGGGTGAGAGGGGTGAAGGAGAGGGGTGAGGTAAGGGGTGAGGGGTAAGGAGGGTGAGGGGTGGGGGGAAGGGGGGGTAGGGGGGTGATGGGGTGAAGGGGGGAGGGGTGAGGGGGTGAGGGGTGAGGGGGGAGGGGGGAGGGGTGAAGGGGGTGAGG
>NW_024739986.1:247500-267500 GCF_018991925.1 Homarus americanus | reverse complement strand
AACATAAGAACATAAGAACATAAGAAAGCGGGATACTGCAGGAGGCCGACTGGCCCATACAGGGCAGATCCCTTTCACACCCATCCCAGCACTTCCATGTGCCTATCCAACTTCGTCTTGAAGCTCCCTAGCGTCCCCGATCCTACTATAGCACTCGGTAGCCTATTCCACATATCCACAACTCTATTACCAAACCAGTGCTTTCCTTTTGGTTGCCATCATTATTTGTCTCTTGTTCGTGTAAAATTCAATTGTTTTTTATCATTATCGTATTCGTCTCCCGTACGCCTGTTTTTTCTTTATTTTGGGGGATAATTCATTTATCTTTTATGCCTTTGTTCTATCCATCTTACATACATACATACATACATATATACAATATAATAAAAATAATAATAGTTGCTCCTCGTGTAAGGAGGATGGCCGGCCCAAGGGCCACCTAGGAGTGAATTTGTTTAAGGTGTAGAAGCTGTCGCCAACACAACAACCACACCCTGAGTTAACGAGCTTCATGACCCAGTGTCAAGGAATAGTCCGAGAAGACCGGACAACTCGCCATCTACACTGGCTAAGCATTACCCTGGAATACGATCAGCAAATCGATTAACATCCAGGTTCTCAATTACTGCTGGGTAGACCGAGGCAAATGGCGTAAAGAAACTTGCCCAGGCTGACCATTACACCACAGGTCGCCTACACACACACAGTACAGACACAGAGGCAAAACAGCCTCGTTCGACAACAAAAATAATCTCTCGTTCATTAAACTAAACCAACAGACACCACAGACATAACAGACACCACAGACATAACAGACACCACAGACATAACAGACACCACAGACATAACAGACACCACAGACATAACAGACACACCCAGACATCTAGACACACCCAGACATCTAGACACACCCAGACATCTAGACACACCCAGATATCTAGACACACCCAGACATCTAGACACACCCAGACATCTAGACACACCCAGACTAGGGTTTCCTGTTTTGGGGGATTTCTTAGCATCCCGGGATTCTGGGACAAACCAGGATATTTCCCGCATCAGGTGATATCTGTACTAACTAATGCTATATGCTAACGCTATACTTCATTAGTGTAGTATCTGTAGATTATTTGATAGGCAATTGATTTGATAAATTATATTACACTAAAGCAAAGTTCTCTTTATTAACTTGCATACTGGTGTAAAAATAGGTACATAATATGATTCAATAAGCAAAATTTTAATTAATCTCATTCCGTTAGCCATAAAAGAAACTCACAGACATTTGGAATGGCATTCAAAGTTAGCTATTATACAAAATAAGATTTCTATATTTAATGCCATTTGGACGCCACATTCTACAAAAACCTAAAGCGAACACTTGAATGACCTGTGAAAAAAATAATAGCATAAAATCATTTGTGCACACAAGCCACACAGTCACGCACATCAAAAAGTTGTTCATGAAATAACTCTTCAAGAAGCACAAACAGTCAATCTCATTCTGTTAGCCACAAAAGGAACTCAATGATATTAGGAATGACATTTAAAGGTAGCCATTATAAAAAAGAATTATTCTATGCCATTTGGAAGCCCTACTCTACAAAAAAAAAAGAACAATTGAATGACCTGCGAAAAAAAGGAATAGAATAATTTGCACACACAAAGCCTTGCACACACTAATAGAAATAACTCCTCTATAACACAAGAATCCCGGGAGTTGAACCAAATTCCCGGAAAAAAAACATAACCACTTACGCCCGGGATCCCGAAGGAAAACCCTAACCCAGACATCTAGACACACCCAGACATCTAGACACACCCAGACATCTAGACACACCCAGACATCTAGACACCCCCAGACATCTAGACACACCCAGACATCTAAACACCCCCAGACATCTAGACACACCCAGACATCTAGACACACCCAGACATCTAGACACACCCGACATCTAGACACACCCAGACATCTAGACACCCCCAGACATCTAGACACACCCAGACATCTAAACACCCCAGACATCTAGACACACCCAGACATCTAGACACACACAGACATCTAGACACCCCCAGACACTAGACACACCCAGACATCTAAACACCCCAGACATCTAGACACACCCAGCATCTAGACACACCCAGACATCTAGACACACCCAGACATCTAGACACACCCAGACATCTAGACACACCCCCAGACATCTAGACACACCCAGACATCTAGACACACCCAGACATCTAGACACACCCAGACATCTAGACACCCCCAGACATCTAGACACCCAGACATCTAAACACCCCCAGACATCTAGACACCCCCAGACATCTAGACACACCCAGACATCTAGACACACCCAATCATCTGACACACCCAGACATCTAGACACCCAGACATCTAGACACCCCCAGACATCAGACACACCCAGACATCAGACACACCCAGACATCTAGACACACCCAGACATCTAGACACACCCAGACATCTAGACACACCCAGACATCTAGACATACCCAGACATCTAGACACACCCGCATCTAGACACCCAGACATCTAGACACCCAATCATCTAGACACACCCAGACATCTAGACACACCCAGACATCTAGACACACCCAGACATCTAGACACACCCAGACATCTAGACACACTCAGACATCTAGACACTCCCCAGACATCTAGACACACCCAGACATCTAGACACACCCAGACATCTAGACACACCCAGACATCTAGACACACCCACATCTAGACACACCCAGACATCAAGACACACTCAGACATCTAGACACCCCCAGACATCTAGACACCCAGACATCAAGACACCTCAGACATCTAGACACACCCAGACATCTAGACACACCCAGACATCTAGACACACCCAGACATCAAGACACACCCAGACATCAGACACACACTCCAGACATCTAGACACCCCCAGACATCTAGACACCCAGACATCTAGACACACCCAGACATCAAGACACACCCAGATATCTAGACACCCCCAGACATCTAGACACACCCAGACATCAAGACACACTCCAGACATCTAGACACCCCCAGACATCTAGACACACCCAGACATCTAGACACACCAGACATCTAGACAGACATCTAGACACACCCAGACATCTAGACACACCCAGACATCTAGACACACCCAGACATCTAGACACACCCAGACATCTAGACACACCCAGACATCTAGACACACCCAGACATCTAGACACACTCCAGACATCTAGACACACCCAGACATCTAGACACACCCAGACATCTAGACACACCCAGACATCTAGACACACCCAGACATCTAGACACACCCAGACATCTAGACACACCCAGACATCTAGACACCCAGACATCTAGACACAACCAGACATCTAGACACACCCAGACATCTAGACACACCCAGACATCTAGACACACCCAGACATCAAGACACACCCAGACATCTAGACACACCCAGACATCTAGACACAACCAGACATCTAGACACACCCAGACATCTAGACACACCCAGACATCTAGACACACCCAGGCATCTAGACACACCCAGACATCTAGACACACCCAGACATCTAGACCCAGACACTAGACACACCCAGACATCTAGACACCCCAGGCATCTAGACACACCCAGACATCTAGACACACCCAGACATCTAGACACACCCAGACATCTAGACACACCCAGACATCTAGACACACCCGACATCTAGACACACCCAGACATCTAGACACACCCCAGACATCTAGACACACTCCAGACATCTAGACACACTCAATCATCTAGACACACCCAGACATCTAGACACACTCAATCATCTAGACATACCCAGACATCTAGACACCCAGACATCTAGACACACCCAGACATCTAGACACACCCAGACATCTAGACACACCAGACATCTAGACACACCCAGACATCTAGACACCCAGACATCTAGACACACCCAGACATCTAGACACACCCAGACATCTAGACACACCCAGACATCTAGACACGCCCAGACATCTAGACACACCCAGACATCTAGACACACCCAATCATCTAGACACACCCGGACATCTAGACACACCCAGACATCTAGACACACCCAGACATCTAGACACACCCAGACATCTAGACACACCCAGACATCTAGACACACCCAGACATCTAGACACACCCAGACATCTAGACACACCCAGACATCTAGACACACCCAGACATCTAGACACACCCAGACATCTAGACACACCCAGACATCTAGACACACCCAGACATCTAGACACACCCAGACATCTAGACACACCCAGACATCTAGACACACCAGACATCTAGACACACCCAGACATCTAGACACACCAGACATCTAGACACACCCGACATCTAGACACACCCAGACATCTAGACACACCCAGACATCTAGACACACCCAGACATCTAGACACACCCAGACATCTAGACACACCCAGACATCTAGACACACCCAGACATCTAGACACACCCAGACATCTAGACACACCCAGACATCTAGACACACCCAGACATCTAGACACACCCAGACATCTAGACACCCCCAGACATCTAGACACACCCAGACATCTAGACACACCCAGACATCTAGACACACCCAGACATCTAGACACACCCAGACATCTAGACACACCCAGACATCTAGACACACTCAGACATCAGACACACCCAGACATCTAGACACACCCAGACATCTAGAGCACCCAGACATCTAGACACCCTGCCAGACACACCCAGACATCTAGACACACTCAGACATCTAGACACACCCAGACATCTAGACACACCCAGACATCTAGACACACCCAGACATCTAGACACACCCAGACATCTAGACACACCCAGACATCTAGACACCCAGACATCTAGACACACCCAGACATCTAGACACACCCTGACATCTAGACACACTCAGACATCTAGACACACCCAGACATCTAGACACACCCAGACATCTAGACACACTCCCAGACATCTAGACACACCCAGACATCTAGACACACCCTACATCTAGACACCCAGACATCTAGACACACCCAGACATCTAGACACACCTCTGACATCCTCTAGACTACTCAGACTTACCCAGACGCCCAGAGAACTCCATCTATCTCCCTCTCTCCCTCTGTCCGTCTGTCTGTCTGCCCCCCTCTCCTCTCTCTCTCTCCCCTTTCTCACACACTTTCTCTCTCTCTCTCCCCCTTTCTCACACACAGGGGAGGAGTAAAGCTAAGAGGCAGCTTCTCCCAACAAGCGGGCAGATTAGATAAGCTCGGAGCTCCACCAACATGAATAATCACCGAGGAACTTCACAACTTGCCACAGAGTTTTGAGTCGCTGCAAAACTCTCCTTCTCTGTTTATGCGGAAAGTTGAACCTCTCTCCTGGGTCTCCTTGGCATAATTTGTTGCTAAAGTATATATGGAGAATATTATACACCTCTTATTATACCTGTGTGTGTGTGTGGTGTAATGGCCAGCATACTCGCCTCGCAAGCGAGCGAACCAGGGTTCGATCCCCGGGCAGGGTGAAACTCCGGGCAAGTTTCTTTACGCCATTTGCCTCTGTCTACCCAGCAGAAATTAGGAACCTGGATGTTAATCGATTTGCGAATCGTATTCCGGGGTAATGGTTAGCCAGTGCAGTTGGCGAGTTGTCCGGTCTTCTCGGACTATTCCTTGACACTGGGTCATGCAGCTCGTTAACTCAGGGTGTGGTTGTTGTGTTGGCGACAGCTTCTACACCTAAACAAATTCACGGCTAGGTGCCCTAGGACCGGCCATCTCGTTACACGAGGCAAACCATTATCATCATTATTATTATTATTATTATTATTATTATTATTATTATTATTATTATTATTATTATTATTATTATTATTATTATTATTATTATTATGTGTGTGTGTGTGTGTGTGTGTAACAAAGTATTGTGTGATTAATTATTTTATTTAATTGTTAAGATGTATAATTGGGGAGTGTACGTAATCCCAAAAATGTGTAACTAAGGATTTGACGTAATCCCTAAGATGTTAAGGTATTTCCTGTTATCTCTGAGACAGTCACCTAACCTTACCTTACGTAACGTAACGTAACGTAACCTAACCTAACCAGGCCCCGTTGTGAGTCGATGACCTGTACCCGGGTGGGCTAGTCCCCGTAAAAAAAAAATTCGTAACCTAACCTAACCTAACAGAAGTTTCTCTCAACCTATTCCACCTACCATGTCCGTGAAATCCTTCTTCCTCTTCCCTCTCCACCACATCAACCTCCACGTTCTCTTCCCCACCTCCATATCCACCTACATTTCCAACCCAAGATACACCTCCATCTCGACATCCTCCCATCACCACAACCACCACAATCTCCACATCCTACCACCATCACCACACCACCACCACCAGACCGTGATGGCAGGGTGGCAGGGTTAGACACAGGTGACGTCAATAATCCAAGGCAACCTCGGTAATTCTGACTAAAAGATTTAAAAGGTCAGGAGAGATTCTGTTTCTGTACTCTGATAATTGAGAACGTCGCTTTGTTTTGCTCACTGAGAGAGAGAGAGAAACACAAATATTTTCTCTCAATTACCGCTGAAAACTTAACTTTTTTCTGTCACTTGTCATTAGATAATTGTTGATAATTAAAGGGTTATATTTTACAGTAGGAAATAAAGTATTATAAAATGAAGTACGGCATTTGGTCTGGTGATTGGTGCCAGACGTTGAGAATTGAATAGTAAAAGTCCTTAATGCCACACAACAGCAATAGGTTAAAATACTCGTTGTGGAGGACAGTTTGTGGCGTCATCAAGGCCTCAATGTTTAAGCACCTTTATACAAGTCATCAGGTGTTTTCATATTTATACTGAAAAAAAAAAAAGCCGTAGTGGAGGATGACGACAGCCTCCCATAAGGTCAACATTAACTCCCACTTTACATGATTTAGTGAGCTGTTTAACCCAGGATGATCGGACACCTAGTTAACCGCACTGTCTCAACGTCTATACTCTGCATGTAAAACGATCCGCTAATTGATTTTCATTCTGTCATTAGTATTAGTTAATATCATTATTCCTAGAGAGAGAGAGAGAGAGAGAGAGAGAGAGAGAGTAACGGAAATACAACAGATAAACGACCTAACCTTTAGTTCCTCCTCCGTTAAAAGGGGAGAGGAGATAGTCGCCACAGCCGTCAACAGAGAGGTAAAGGAAACCAGTTAATTGAATCGCTCATCAAAGGCGGAGACCATTTTCTGTGTCTTTGAGGTCAGTGTTTCCAGTCGCCCATGAACACCCCACCAAACACCCGACCAAATACCTGACCAAATACCCGACCAAATACCTGACCAGTCCCCGTCCCTCAGCCTCCTACAGCTACAACATTTCTGCCTTCTACAACACTACAGTTACTACGTTCATTATATTTCCCATCAGTGGAACATCTTTACAATTAACACATAATATAATTTCAAACCAATATCTCCTAAGAAATTCATAAGTCTCGGTAATCGAACTGTAATGTATATATGTATTTCCAGCAGTGTCAGGATGGGTATGGAGGGTGGCGGGGTGGCAGGAGGGTGGGTAGGTGGGGGGTCGAACTCACCTTGTAAACATCTAGGTATTACACAACACTACAAGAACACAATGATCATTCCGGTAACACCCAAAGGTATACAGTACAGCAAACTCTTTTTTTACGTAAGTTCACGACAATTGGAGTTGTTTTTTTATTTATTTATTTTTACATTTTGTCTCTATACCTACAGTAGACCACAGAAGATTGTCTATATATTTTTCTCTGGATATTTTCATGGCCTACACACGACCCCCTTACGATATTTATGGTAGTCTTTACGATACAGTATTTACCACTCCTACATCAACACTATCCAGGGAGTCTCTATCACTATGTAAACGCCGGCAGTGTCCACACCTCGTGAACACCCAATGGCCCGGCAAGGTACAGTACAGGTAGGAAGGAGCTTCTTTACTAGTCTTTGAGTCAGGTTATGGTGAAGAATATTATTATGTCAACAGAATTTACGTACGTTTATCTGTTCGTGGTTCATGATTCCTTATATTACGTCATGTTGTGATATAGTGACCAGACCTCTTGTTATCTAAGGATATTATGAGTGTTACTGACTCTAATTCTTGGGCTTTATTATTATTATTATTATTATTATTATTATTATTATTATTATTATTATTATTATTATTATTATTATTATTATTATTATTATTATTATTATTATTATTATTATTATTATTATTATTATTATTATTATTATTATTATTATTATTATTATTATTATTATTATTATACACAATTTAGGTTAGGTTTCGTCAGATAAGACTAGAGTAGGTTGCATTAGTTTTGGTTAGGTTAGGCTATACCAGGTTAGGTTGGAATCAACGTTGAGTTGGATTAGGTTAGGGTGAGGCTAAACTGATTAATCTTAAAATTTCAATAACCTGGGGGGGGCTAAACTTCAGTTTTCAGTCTATTAGGCCCTCGTCTCCCTCAGCAGCTGGTGCGGGGTCTCAGTTCTCTCTCTCTCTCTGCTATAAGTTCACAGCTGTCAGATTTGCTCGCTAAACTCACTTAACTAGGAGACATTTAAGTCGTTGGCGGTCTGGAGCCTCCAGTGTTCTCTCTTGTGCTAAATTCTCGGCTTTTACTTTTATATCTCTATTTGTGTGTGTGTGTGTGTGTGTGTGTGTGTGTGTGTGTGTGTGTGTGTGTGTGTGTGTGTGTGTGTGTGTGTGTGTGTGTGTGTGTGTGTGTGTGTGTGTGTGTGTGTGTGTGTGTGTTATTACAAGAGATGAAATTTACTATAACTGCCCAAACTTTGTCTTTCTTAATCATGGTAATTCATTTCCTACCATACTCGCTATATATGGTGGCAGAGTTTCACTTACTACCATACTTCCCATCCATGGTAGCAAAACCTCATTTAATACCATATTCTCCCTCATGGTAGCAAAACCTCACCTAATACCATATTCTCCCTTCATGGTGTAAAACTTTTCTTCCATAAACTATATTGAATATTACACCATGACTCAGAAGGAGGAAGTAGAGAGGAAAGGAAAGGAAAGGAAGGAAAGGAACATTACTTCCCATCTCGTTAAGTAACTGTCACCTTCCCTCATCTGGTTTAAAAGCATAACCCCATTACACAAGTCACCTTTTAATTACGGTTCCTGCAGTGATCTGTGACCAGGAACTTACAGCTGGTTGTTTCTTGGAGTATGGGCAGGTAAGGGTTGGTATGGGTAAGTATTGGTAAGTATGGGTAGGTATAGGTAGGTATGGGCAGGTAAGGGAAAGTGATAGCTGTCTGGGTGTCACACTAATTGTTTTATTTAAGTTCCGGAACTCTTAAGTGACAGGACTTAATGTAAACACTTCTGGACGTTTTCTGTGTTATTGCTGAAGCAGATATATATGTTACGGTATTTCTGTGGAATTGGTTACTTTGCAAAATGACCGACATGTCTCTGTTAATTATGCAAATTAACTTACAAACAATTAACTAAACCCTTAACCTTATGATTGAACAAAGGTTAGGTTGGGTTGGAAGTGGGTGAGATGGCTCGTGTAGCTTGATACACAGTTAAGTGGTCCTGTTCTTGTTTTTACCTTTGGACTATGTGTTGTCCACACCATAAGGTTAGGTTAGGTTAGGTTAGGTTAGGTTGTCTGTCTGGTTGGGTTAGGTTAGGTTAGGTTAGGTTAGGTTAGTTCAGGTTGTCTGTTTGTAAGTTATTTTGCAAAAATTACTAAGAGACATGTCGGTCATTTTGCAAAATAACCGATTCCATAAATACCGTAACATATACACAGGTACAATCTGAGGGAATATATTGTGGATTCTCTCCAGGAAGTGTTGTGAACAGCACTTTGAGATAACACTTGAGTTAAGTGCCCAGCTTCCTGTCCAGTGGTAGTGAGTGAACTGCCACTCCTTGGGCATGTTGCTAAATCGGCTGACCCTAACTCGACCCTGAGCTACATGCAACCTAAGCGATCTGGTAGTAAATAACGGTGAATAACTTGGTGTTTATCCAATTGGGCGTATGGGAAGGTAAGGTAGGTATTGGCAGAAATGGGCATGTGTGGGTAGGTATTGGCAGGTATGGGAAGGTTTTGGAGGTGTTGGTAGGTATGGTCAGGTGTGGGTAGGTATGGGCAGGTATGGGAAGGTTTTGGTAGGTGTGGGTAGGTATGGTCAGGTGTGTAGGTATGGGCAGGTATGGGTTGGTGTGAGCAACCGTAGATTCGTTTCATATGTCAAGAGAGTGTGAAGGAACTGAATGAAGAGTGAATGAAATGAGTGTGAAAGAAGAAGAAGAAGAAGAAGAAGAAGAAGAAGAAGAAGAAGAAGAAGAAGAAGAAGAAGAAGGAGAAGAAAGAAGAAGAAGAAGAAGAAGAAGAAGAAGAAGAAGAAGAAGAAGAAGAAGAAGGAAGAAGAAGAAGAAGAAGAAGAAGAAGAAGAAGAAGAAGAAGAAGAAGAAGAAGAAGAAATAAAGAAAATAAGAAAAAGAAATAAAGAAGAAAAAGAAATAAAGAAGAAATAAAAGAAGAAGTAAAGAAGAAGAAGAAGAAGTAGAAGAAGAAGAAGAAGAAGAAGAAGAAAGAAGAAGAGAAGAAGAAAAAGAAGAAAGAAGAAGAAGAAGAAGAAGAGGAAGAAGAAGAAGAAGTTAAATAGTTAAATAATAAGTAAAGGTAGTAAATAAATAGTTAAATAAAGAAATAAAGTTGAAGAAGAAGAAGAAATAAATAAAGAAGAAGAAGAAAGAATAATAATAAAGAAATTGAAGAAGAAGTTGTTGAAGAAGTAATAGAAGAAGTTAAAGAAGAAGAAGAAGATAAGAAAATAAATAAATAAGAATAAATAATAAATAGTTAATAGAAGAAGAAGAAGAAGAAGAAGCTAGAAGATGAAGAAGAAGAAGAAGAAAATGAAGAAGAAGAAGAAGAAGTTAGACAGAAGAAGAATAAGTTAATAAAGGAAGTTGTGTTAGTAAATAAATAAAGAAGAAGTAGTAGATGAAGAAGAAGAATAAAGAAGAAGTAAATAATAAATAAATGGTTAAATAAGAAATAATAAAGAAGAATAAATATTAAATAAAGGAATAAATAGTTAATAAATAGATAGATGAAGAATAGTATAATAAAGAAGAGTTGAAGAAATAGAAGAAGAAGAAGAAGAAGAAAATAAGAAGAAGAATAGTTAAATAAAAGAAATAGTTAATAAAATAATAATAAATAGAAGAAGAAGAAGAAGAAGAAGAAGAAGAAGAAGAAGAATAGAAGAAGAAGAAGAAGAAGAAGAAGAAGAATAGTTGAAGAAGTTAATAGAAGAAGAAGGAAGAAGAAGAAGAAGAAGAAGATAGTGAAGAAGAATAGTTAAAGAAGAAGAAGAAGAAGAAGAAGAAGAATAAAGAAGTAAAGGAAATAAAGAAGAAGAAGAAGAAGAAGAAGTTGTTGAAGAAGAAGAAGAAGAAGAAGAAGAAGAAGAAGAAGAAGAAGAAGAAGAAGAAGAAGAAGAAGGAAGAAGAAGAATAGAAGAAGAAGAAGAAGAAGAAGAAGAAGAAGAAGGTAAAGAAGAAGAAGAAGAAGAAGAAGAAGAAGAAGAAGAAGAAGAAGAAGAAGAAGAAAATAAAGTTAGTAGTAGAAGAAGAAGAAGAAGATGAGAAGAAGAAGAAGGAAGAAGAAGAAGAAGAAGAAGAAGAAGAAGAAGAAAGGAAGAAGAAGAAGAAGAAGAAGAAGAAGAATAAAGAAGAAGAAGAAGAAGAAGAAAGAAGAAGAAGAAGAAGAAGAAGAAGAAGAAGAAGAAGAAGAAGAAGAAGAAGAAGAAGAAGAAGAAGAAGAAGAAGAAGAAGAAGAAGAAGAAGAAGAAGAAGAAGAAGAAGAAGAAGAAGAAGAAGAAGAAGAAGAAGAAGAAGAAGAATAAGAATAAGAAGAAGAAGAAGAAGAAGAAGAAGAAGAAGAAGAAGAAGAAGAAGAAGAAGAACTCACCTCATAGTATCAAAACACTCAATATTCTGGCCAGGTGGAGGTAGTGATTAAAAATGTATATTCATGACCAGACAGACAGGCCTATGGGGGGGAGGTGGGCTGTGTAACTGACCCTGTGGCAACTTTATAGTGAACTTCTATTTAACGGACTATATGGAGAGGAAAGTCCGTTATATCGAGGGTACGTTAGATATGAAACCTCCATCTAACGAACTAGAAGGGGCAAGTCCGTTATATCGAGGGTCCGTTAGATATGAAACCTCCATTCAACGAACTAGAAGGGGGGCAAATCCGTTATATCGAGGGTCCGTTAGATATGAAACCTCCATATAATGCAATATATATAGAGAAGTCTGTTATGATTATGGAATTACTGTGTGAGAGAGAGAGAGAGAGAGAGAGAGAGAGAGAGAGAGAGAGAGAGAGAGAGAGAGAGAGAGAGAGAGAGAGAGAGAGAGAGAGAGAGAGAGAGAACCGATTAGATTTTGCACTGACTGACTATTAAAGGTACGACGTCGATATTTGTGACTAAAAAAAGAAGTAAAATATTTTTTTCTTTCGCTTACAATTCCAAGAAATATATGACGAAGGGAAACATAACCCAGATATATGTTATAACGGTGAACGGGAATAAAGTCACAGGAAAAAGCTGAAAGTCACTTGTTTTGCTAGGAAAAATGCCAGAAAAAAGTCAAGTTTATTCAAATATCATTAACAGTTAAAGTAATAAGAAACTATTTTACGTCACTTATTAATAGTAGAGCGGATAATGGAAAATCGTGCAAATGGTGATACAAGCATGACATACCCTAGGGTTACTGGTCAATGTGCCTGATTGCCCATTTGGAAATCCAGATGGTAATTTTCAAGATGGCTGCCAAATTGACCTTCAGATGATTTTTATAGAAATTGGCTGTAGTTGGTAAATCTAAATGATCTTAGTGTCGATATGTATGTTATCAAGCATGCTCAGATGAGTTTATTTATTTCTGATACCTCAGATACATATTTGGTCGTATTTATGACTGTTTTTGTAATTGCTGTTTTTTCCAACTAGGTGAGGGTAGCATGCAGAAAGTCTCTGCATGGTTGAGAGAGTGATTGGTCGGCACTACCAGGGCACACTGGTGACATCACTGCTGTGCAAACCCAAGGTTCAAGTGTCAGCTAAGAAAAAGCATGTCATACTGCAACAGCTAATCGATTCCAAGTGCTGCTTAACCAACCCAAAATCAGTTGCAGGTGCCGCATCTTGAATTGACAGGATGCCAGCGGGAGAGCCGAGTCAAGCGATAACGGGGTTTTTAGCTATCTGGATGGTGTACCAGATCGCGACTAATGACACTGTATGAACTTTGGGATTGGACTAGGTGTAGTGCAAGAACCTAGATGTATCCCATACAGGAAAGTGCTCATCAGGGTGGGTAAAGGATAAACCCTCGGCCCCAAGAACAAAAATAAGTTATGGGACACAAAATCTACCAACAAATCAGTCCTCACTGATCAAGTAGTGGTTGTTTTGTCAACTGAATAAGAAGGAAGATCTTAAGTCTTCACATGCAAATCCTGTCGTGGAGATGACGGTTACAAGAGCTTGCAAGGAATATTCTTTATTTCATCAATCAATGCCACTCAAGTAAGCTTGACCTGAATGACTTGTTGAAGATAATGAAAGAGGAGATCTGAGGAAGAACAAGATACAGTATCATGAGAGTTAAGGTGACTTCTGTTCAACAACACAAAGTTAAATAGAGCTCAGAAAGGCGAACCCTGCAGTTGCTACAGAGAGAGCGTATAGTAAGATACCACGAATGTTTATATCTGGAGCGATTGGTGAATGCTTTCGTGAGGAAGAAGCTGGAGATGACATAAGACATGAATGACAATGAAACTTTAATAAAAGATTGAATGATTGTGCGAAGACATTCTTAGGATGGAACCTTGCCAAACTAAGTGGGTGAGATGTTGTGTACAAGAACTGATATTACCCTTGCTGCCTGGCAGACCTGTACAACTGAGGAGAAACCCACCGAAATACCTATAAGGAAGAAGCACAAGAGCTTCATCCGAACAAGGACGCATACCCAACTGCTTTCTAAACTGGTTACTTACATCACTCAGATGAAAGATTTTAGTGAGAGGTATCTGAACCACCCATTTCAGACTTGCTGACTTGGTCACACTCTACAGACAGAGACTTTAACAACTGATGTTGGATCGTCCGAGTTCTATGCTACCGACTGAAGGACTGGCTGCTTTTACATCCCCAGCTGCAAGCTCATCACCATGGAAGAGATATCCCATTGGCTCTTTGAGAAGGATGTTGGTCAATCCTGGCGCGGGGCAAATGGGTGACGTGATCCGATCTGGGCTAAGGCTGGATACAACGACATGCTTCAGCACAAGTCACACTTCAACAGTATGTTCATGAGGGATGAATAACAGGCTGTTGCACCATCACTGCTTTTAATTTGTGTGCATGATCGAACATTGCAGATATTAAATCCCACCCAGCATGGCGTATTGAAGTCTGGACTCTATGTAGCCAGCTCTTACAGTACAACTGCTTTGCCAACTCAAGGTAGGGATCACAACTATGACACTCTGGATGACACCTTTTGTTCTAAGTCGGCATGTCTGTGTTTGTAAGACAAGAAAGAGGCAGCTCATCGACATGCTGCATGAAAATGGGTCAGCATTTCATGGCAGAGTTCTACAATTGCGCCCAGCTGGGAGAAGTGAAGTTGTATGCCAGTATGTGGGATAGTTTTCTGCGAGATGACAAAACAAGACAGACCATTCCATTTTCTCGCGGAGAAAATGTGAAGCATAGACGACAAGCACGGTGGTTGTGACAAAGGGAAGAAGATGCCATTGCAACTCAGAGGAAGTCCCTGAAGCTGTGGCTCCATGCTGTCATGAGGAAGAGACACGAATATTTGTGCATGCTAGGATGGAGCAATGGGAAGGTAGCAGGTCCTCATCATCAAAGTCAATGATTAACTGACGTGTAGTCATAGCAGTTCTGCACTGTCATTACTACAGGGGCTTGGTTCGATAACATGTGGATTGCCTTGGTCAAATATTATCAACAATGATGAATCTGTCTATGGTGTAGTTTCATGATAGGCCTACAAGCTAGTGATCCTATACTTACAGCCACTGGCTGTGACGTTGTGTTTAGAAGGGCAGACATGATGTCTTGTGATGAAGGTTCAGAAGTGGATTCACCAAACCCAGCTATGTCCACAACAACAGAAGTTGATGCTGACCTGCGTAAGCTGGAAACATTTGTTGTCCCTCATGGTGCGACAGATCTGGCGCAGCCACTGGTGCAGATGACGCAAGACCAAACTTCTTTCCGCGCGAGCACTATATGACTCCATCTCCATCAACCCAGGCAGCCCCTCGGGCGAACATGCAAAGCGGCTGCCTACCGGGCTGGTATCATCTGGGGGCTGTGGCAACACCTCCAATCCAGAACCAGCAACCCGCCAACCGGGGATGCACGGAAAGGGAGAGGTACAAGATGATACGTTGACGACCTTCCCGAGTGCGACACATGCTGCCAGACCCGACCAAATGCAAAATACCTGTAAGATAGACTGCAACCAGAGACAAATATGCTTGCCTGGACTTTCCCTGCACAGCACCTTGCAGCCGCATATGCAGCAGCAGCAAATGCACAGTATACTAGGTCAGGAGAAGTCAGCAGGAACCAAAAGCATAGTGAGTATTTTTTTTTAAAGTCTGTTTTGTTGTATTTTTACTAAAAGTGTTATTTATGTGGATAAAAAACATACAATTGACTTAAACTATGTTAAAATCAATTATATGCTTGAAAACATATATATCGACAATTAAGATCACTCTAGGGATTGACCAACTGGTATCAATTTCTATAAGAAAAACTGCACTTTAAAGGTCATGAAAGGCGCCATCTTGATTTTCAAATGGCCAATCATAGACGACAGTAAACTATTATTAGAGAATACGTGCCAAATTTGATGCTTGTATCATCAGCCAGATTCTTAACCTGCCCTTGACTATACCGACAATACATGACTTGTACACAGACAACACAATTTGCGTATGATGGTACTGCAATGGGCTAAAGAAGAGGGGAAGCCACTAAATCAGGCAGATGTTTAGGGCCCTAATCTTCAGGGTGATCCGTCCCACGTTGTGTTGACATTTCTATTAAACACCACAGTCAAACGCGGCTGGCCGCCGCAGGCGAGGTTATCACACACCCCGCTGGCCACTTAGCTGATCGGGCAACATGCGTAAAAGCAGTATGTGGTGCGCAGGCGCGTGTGCATGCGTATGCGCGTATGCACATGTATAAAGGTGTCATATTAGAGGGATTAAGATGCGCGGGTTCAAAATAATGCGCGATTACTGTCGGCGTTCGACGTGAGAAAGTTATACATCAACAGCTTTAGGGAGAGTGAATGTCTGATAGCCGTAGGACAGAGAGTGAATGTCTGGATAGCCAGGACAGAGAGTGAATGTTTCTGAGATAGTGTTAGAAACAGAGATAAATGTTTTGATAGCGTTAGGGACAGAAAGTGAATGTGTCTGCAGAAAGCTTAGGGCATTGCAGGTGACGCCTGATGGCGTTAGGGACAGAGAGTGAATGTGTCTGAGAAAAGAGGATGAGAGTGAATGTCTGATAGCGTTAGGGACAGAGGAGTACTGTGTTCTGATAGCTTTAGGACAGAGAGTGAATGCTTCTGATAGTGTTAGGGGAGAGTGAGCAGGCCCTGATAGTTGCTAGGGGGCAGCTAGCCGCCTCAGTGTTAGGGACAAGTTAAAGGCAAGTTCTGATAGTGTTAGGGGACAGAGTGAAATGATATGTTAGGGACAGAGAGTGAATGGGTGTGTCTAGAAAATAGGGACAGAAAGGAAATATCAGACAGTGTTAGACAGAGTGAGTGAAACGTGCCCTGATAGCAAAGACAGAGATGAATGTCTGAGCAGCGTTAGGACAGAGTGAATGTGTCTGATAGCGTTAGGGGACAGAGAGTGAATGTGTCTGATAAAGAGACAGAGTGAATGTAAGTCTGATAGCTGCTAGGGAGAGGACAGAGTGAATGTGTCTGATAGTGTTAGGACAGAGAGTGAATGTGTCTGGCAGTGTTAGGGACAGAGAGTGAATGTGTCTGATAAAGCAAGAGGGATGAGAGTGAATGTGTCTGATAGTTACAGGGACAGAGAGAATGTGTCTGATAGCTAGGGACAGAGAGCAGAATGTGTCTGATAAAGAGGACAGAGAGTGAATGTCTGATATGTACAGGACAGAGAGTGAATGTGTCTCTATAAAGCGTTAGGGACAGAGAGTGAATGTGTCTGATAGCAAGAAAACAGAGAGTGAATGTGTCTGATACAGTGTTAGGGACAGAGAGTGAATGTGTCTGATAGCGTTAGGACAGGAAAGAAATGTGCCTGATATGCTAGGCAGAGTGAATGTGTTCATAGCGTTAGGGACAGAGAGTGAATGTGTCTGATGGAAGCTAGGACAGAGAGTGAATGTGGTCTGATGGCGCAGACAGAGTGAATTATGCCTGAGAAGCGTTAGGAGAATGAATGTGTCTGATAGCTTAGGACAGATGCACTTGATAGCGTTAGGGGACAGAGAGAGAAAGTGAATGTGTCTGATAGCCAGACAGAGAGCGAATGTGTTCATAGCGTTAGGGACAGAGAGCAATGTAGTTCAGAAGCAGTTAGGGACAGAGAGTGAATGCGTCTGATAAAGAAAATTAGAGAGGAATGACTGAAGGAAGTGTTAGGGGACAGAGTGAATGTCTATAGTTAGGAGAGTGGAATGGGCCCTGATAGCGTTAGGGGACAGAGAGGAATGTCTGATAGCTTTAGGGACAGAGAGTGAATGTTTCTGATAGTAAGAAAGACAGAGGAATGTGTCTGATAGCGTTAGGACAGAAAGTGAATGTAGTTCCAGAAAGTAGGGAACAGAAAAGTGAAATGTGTCTGATAGTGTTAGGGACAGAAAGTGGTCGTGTCTGATAAAGGTTAGGGACAGAGAGCAATGTCTGATAAAGGGACAGAAAAAGTGAATGTGTCTGATAGTGTTAGGGATGAGAGTACTGTGTTTGATATACAGGGAGTGAGAGAGTGAATGTCTGATGAAAAGCATTAGGAGAGAGGAATGTGTCTGATATGTTAGGGACAGAGAGGGAAATGTGTCTGACAGCGTTAGGGACAAGCAGCCACTGACAAAGGGACAGAGAGTGAATGTGTCTGAGTAGTGTTAGGGACAGAGAGAATGTGTCTGATAGTGTTAGGGACAGAGAATGCCCATAGAAGAAGTAGGGATGCAGAGTGGAATGTGTTCGATAGCAAGAAAATAAGAGAGTGAATGTCTGATAGTTGCTAGGGCAGAGGAGTGAACGTGCCTGATAGTTAGGGACAGAGAGTGAATGTGTCTATAAAAGTAGGTATTAGAGAGCAATGTCTGATAGCGTTAGACAGAGAATGAAATGTAAGTCTGATAGCATTAGGCAGAGAGTGAATGTGTCTGAGCATGCTAGGGACAGAAAGTGAATGTCTTATAACGCCAGGGACAGAGAGGAATGTGTTTGATAGCAGTAGACAGAGCAAATGTGTCTGTAGTGTTAGTGACAGAGAGAGGAATGGTCTGATAGCGTTAGGGACAGAGTATAAATGGTAGCGTTAGGGACAGAGGAATGTGTTCGGTAGCGTTTAGGGACAGAGAGGAATGTGTCTGATAGTGTTAGTACAGAGAGTGAATGTGTCTGGGAGCAGTATAGAGAGAGTGAATGTGTCTGTTAGGACAGAGAGTGAATGGCCTGATAGCATAGGGACAGAGAGGAATGTGTCTGGTATGTTAGGGGACAGAGAGGCTGCCCAGAAGGTAGAGAAAGTACGTGTCTTATAGTGTTAGGGACAGAGGAGTGAATGTGTCTGGGGTAAAGCGGTAGGGAGGAGAATGTGTCTAGTTAGGGGGACAGAGAGGAATAAAATTGATAGTGTTAGGGACAGAGAGAATAAATCAAAAGGTGACAGAGAGTGAATGTGTCTGATAAAGAAATAAAAAATTGAAAAATCATTAAATTTTTAAATATTTATTCTATAAACATAAATCCATTAAGTATTTTTGTCCTTCTTTCCACACATAAGATGCAGACAACACAAGAAAGACATACATACATACATACATACATACATACACAGAACAATATATATGAAGAGAAAGATATATATATATATATATATATATATATATATATATATATCATGAATTTATTTGTATGTAAACACAACAACAATTGTCATTTAGATTAGAAACTAAATTAAAGAATAAAATACGGAAGGACAATGGTGCACAAAATCGAACCTAACCTAACCTAACCTAACTGGAACTGAACCAACCTAATCAAATATTCCTACCTAATCTTCACACCTCAACATCACCACAAGACGTTACACTGCCCAACACGTTAAATTGTCACAAGTCAATTATTATTCACTGCGGTATAAGGAGCAAGCGATGTCCACAGCACCAGACGGGTATCAGTAAACACCAGCACCGGCAGCTGCAGAAATGGACAGTACAGCCACCTGCAACAAGAGTAGCAGCAGCATCAGCACCACCAGAAGCAGCAGCAACATTGCAGAGCGCAGCAGCGGCAGCAGCAGCAGCAGCAGCAGCAGCAGCAGCAGCAGCAGCAGCAGCAGCGGCAGCAGCAGCAGCAGCTGACCAGTAATCACCAGGCAGCGGTTAACAATAAACTCCCAGCCATGTGTGTGTGTGTGTGTGTGTGTGTGTGTGTGTGTGTGTGTGTGTGTGTGAGTGTGTGTGTGTGTGTGTGTGTGTGTGTGTGTGTGTGTGTGAGTGTGTGTGTGTGTGTGTGTGTGTGTGTGTGTGTGTGTGTGTGTGTGTGTGTGTGTGTGTGAGT
>NW_024739986.1:70000-242500 GCF_018991925.1 Homarus americanus | reverse complement strand
CATGCGGGTAACATGGGCAGTCCAACGTAGTTGCTCATGGATAATAGTAGCCTCGATGCTCCTACAGTTAGTGTCAGCGAGAATACTGGCATTTGTTCTCTTGTCTTCCCAGCAAACTCGGAGGATGGAACGTAGACTACGTTGGTGAAAGTTTTCAAGTGCCTTGGGGTGCCTCCTGTATGTGACCCATGTCTCACTGCCATATAGCAGGGTGGGGAGGACCACTGCTCGATATACGTGCAACTTTGTAGATAATTTCAGCTCCCAACAGCTGAAGGCACGGGTACGGAGTCTGCCAAAGGCTTAAGATGCACATCTGATCCGATGTTCAATCGCTTCATCGATGTCTGCGGTGGTGGACAGGTGGAAGCCGAGAAATTGAAACTGGGTAATATTAGAGCGGGTAGTACCGTTAAGTTGGATGGATGGTAGAGGCGTGGCTGAACTAGGGGCAGGCTGAAAGTGTGCATACGCATCTGCATAGATGTTCAAGATCTCCTTTAGGTTGCATTCAATGTGAGCGACAAGGGTGAAGTCGTCTGTAAACTGAAGTTCAGTAATGGAAGCTGCCGACACCTTTGTTCCTGCCTGGAGTCGTCTTATGTTGAAAGAATCCTTCATCCGGTACTCGATGTCCACCCCACCAGCTAAATTGGCACTGGCATGAACGAGTAAGGAAGGCAGCCAAGAAAATGGAAAAGAGAGTTGGCGCCAGAACACATCCTTGTTTAACCCCCGTTCGGATGGGGAAGAACTCAGACTGAGTGCCATTGTGCAGGACACTACCGTTCATGCCATCGTGGAGTTGCCTCACAACGGCGATAAATTTGGGTGGGCAGCCAAAATGGCTGAGGATCCGCCAGAGGGCTTTCCTGTTGACCAAGTCGAAGGCCTTGGTTAGGTCGATGAAGGCCATGTACAGGACACGACGCTGTTCTCTGCACTCTTCCTGTATCTGGTGGGCAGGATAGATCATGTCAATGGTGCCATGTGATGGTCTAAAGCCACATTGAGATTCTGTGAGGAAGATTTCCGCCTCAGGGAGAAGTCTGTTTAGGACTCGGGCGATAATCTTGCCAACTACAGCAGCGAAATCCTGCGGTAGTTGCCACAGTCTGACAGGTCTCCTTTTTTCTTATAAATATTGACGATAGAGGCATATTTAAGAGAGCTTGGGGGATTTCCTCCTTTTCCCCATATATTCTCCAGGAGAGAGTTGAGACGGCTAGGAAGCAGAGGTCCTCCTGCTTTATACACCTCGGCTGGGATTCCATTGGGCCCTGAGGCTTTGTTATTTTTCATCTGTTTGATGGCAGCAGCTACCTCATCGAGGGATGAAGGATAGTTGAAATGGGTCAGCTCTGGATGCTGAGGGACCTGCTGGGTAGTCAGGACATCCACATCGGTGTTTCGGTTGAGCAGTGAATGGTAGTGCTTTTTCCAGCGCTGGTTAATGACTTCTTTGTCTTTAAATAGGGAGTTACTGTCGGATGAGCTGAGGGGGCTGTGCCATGAGTAATGGGCCTATAAAATGTTTTAGTGGAATTGAAAAATTCGCATATCTTTTGTTGTTCTGCTAGATTTTGCTTTATTTTTAAACCAGTCGTTCCTTAGTTTGCGAAGTTTACGCTGGGAAGCCACTTTCTTCTTGAGGAAGGTATCAGCTTTGGTCCGAGACTGCGGGTGTTCTGCCAGTCAGTTAAAGCAGCACGTTTATCTGCAGGTTTTTGTCATGACAGTGTCTAGAATACCCCATTTGGCACTGGGATTTGGGTTGTTTGTTGTCGGGTTGTTTATCAGCCCATGTTCGAGTTGCTCTCTGAAATTATGTGCTACCTCTGGATCCTCCAAACGTTTAGTGTTAAAACCTCTTCTGGAGGCTTGTAGCCTTCGCCGTTTTGGGGAGACGCGAAGTGAAAGCTTGGCTCTGACGAGCCAATGATCAGTGTTGCAGTGGTCTGAGCCACGCATGGCTCGGGTGATGAGGACATCTCGGTGATCTCTTTCTCTACCAATGATGTAGTCAGTGAGATGCCAGTGCTTGGATCGTGGGTTTTGCCACGAACCCTTGAACTTGTCGGCCTGCCTAAACAGGGTATTGGTGATAGTGAGTTTGTATGCAGCACACTTGCTGCCAAATGTCAGCGTCTCTGCCAACTCTGTCATTGAAGTCACCAAGGAGCACAACCATATTTTCTCTAGGGATAGAGGTTACCACTCTGCCAAAGTAGGTTTACAAGGCATCCTTGATGCATCCAGTATTGGGGCATATGCACTGATGAAAAAGGCATGACGAGAGTGATTCAGTGGGACTCGGAGCATCATGAGGCGTTCGCTGAACCCAACAGGCATTTCAGTTAGCCTGTGTAGGATGCGTTGGCGGATGGGAAAGCCATCTCCATAAATGCTGTTTCTCTCCGCATCAGGCTTACCCTTCCAGAAGAAGGTATAGCCAGACCCCAGTTCTGTGAATTGACCCTCGTCTGGGAGCTGGGACTCACTAATGGCTGGTATGTCGATGTTATACCTAGCCAACTCCTTTGCCACAAGGGCGGTTCTTCTTTCAGGACGTGCATTTGTGCCAGTATCCAGAAGGGTCCTGACATTCCATGCAGCGACCATAAGAGGTTGTATTTTGTTTTTGTTTTGATCTGGGATTATAATTGTGTTTTCGACCGCATAAGGATGACCTTACTGTGTGCTTTTGTCCAGTCAAGTAGTTTCTTTAGGTAGGTTATGTTTAGGGCACCTTTTCTAGCCCCCTCCCCATGTGGGGTGAGCAGGGTGGCTCCTCGAAAGGGCTGCTCGGTCGCACAGACAGGACCGGACTGCACTGCTGCCTAGATCCCAGTGCATAAACGACCATCTTATCCGTGTCGCCCATGTGCAGAGTTGTGACTAGAAACTCCTGGTAGCCATCTCTCCCTGTTCCAGTCTCCACTCGTCCGTCGCCATATGACTTTTGGGGTATAAGGGTTTGATGATGAGGAGGAATATGATGAGCTGGATGATGGCTGCACGTGAGTTGATTTACGTGGTGAGGCAGGAGCGCAGACTGCAACCACACATCTTGGCTCTCCCCTTTCCTGATCCTGGAGTACAGGTGTTGCAACGACTGAGGAGAGAGTTGCAATGGACTGCCGACAGTCCAGTTTGTTGGGTTTCGCCTTAGTAGCCTGTCCTTCCTGCATTGCCTTAGTCCGCCAGTGTAGTCGTTGGGTTCCCATGTTGGTCATCTCTTCCGCCTATACCTCCGTTGGGGCCTTGTTGTTTGGGGCCTTGTTGGAATTCTGTAAGCATGTTTGCCTGATGCGGGGCTCCACCGCAGATTTTTCGTTCGGGGTTTACCCCCGTAGCCTTATACCTAGCAAGGTTAATCCCCAAGGCAGCGGGGCAATGGTTCGTAGGCGACAGGACGTGTCCACATGCCGGTGGTCCTGTGCGCCGTCCATCTGGGGCCCACTGCTACTCTTAGATCCCTTGTTGGTCTAGTCTGGGCCCAAGAGGCACCCAGTTACCGTGTGTTGCCACGAGGAGGCACAGCAGGAGTCTTGATGGTGAAGAGGCTTAGTACTGGCAGGGGAAGACTTATTGAAGTTGCTTCCCTGTTCGCCACGAGGGCTAGCCAGCGGCGGTAGCTGAGAGCGAGAGGAAGCAAGCATTGCTTGCACCTGAACACAAACATAATTCTGCCACACTACACACATTACACCACCCTATGCACACACACACACACACACACAGTTTTCTATAATATTCCCAACACCTGATACAGTTCGATATCCCTGACGTATTCTCGTATATAGGCTACACACTACGAACACCTGTGCATTACCCCCAGCACACCTGTGCTATGTGCCGCGTGTCATGATCCAGGTGTAATTATCCCAACCCTAACCTCTATACTGTCCGTAACCATGGCAACCTCTCCCCTCTTTGATTCTAATGATGAAAGAACACATATGAACCGTTGATTACCTGCTTGGCTACCAAAGTCATTAACCGATATAAGCAATTAATATCTGTTTTTATATTACATTTTGGGGAGGTGAATGATGGAAATAATAATTACTCTGTGAAGTCCCCCCTCCTACCCCTCCCTGGCAGCGAAGTGACAAAGGAACATAACTTTTTATTCCGGATATTTTTCATCAGGTAAGGTAATTAATACAACATGTTGGAACCTTCAGTGAGCAAGATGACGTAAGATCCCGATTCTAAGAGTTTCGTAAAGATAAAATTCATCGTAACTTAAAATGTTTTCAAAATACTTATAATTCTAATTTAAAGTTTAATAGGAAGTTCAATAAATACCTAAAAAGTCGAAATATATTCTCATAGGTACGTAAAATAAAATAATAAATATATACATTACTCTAATACATAGGAAAGTTCACTTAGTCACTTAGCATCGGTCAAGAGACGAAATTTCCCTACAAAATTCATATAAATATTATGTGCTGAAATTTTACCTTCTTCTAAGTCAAGGTAATCTAGTGAAGGTAAAGTCTTAGTACACCTTTTTGCTATTCTTTTACCTTATTTAAACGCCAGGTGTACTCCTAAAACAAAATTAAAGTTAACAACGTAAGAGAAATATCCAATGAACGTGTCTCAAAAAATACGACTTTTTGATAATATATCTTGGTATTTATTTTTTTCTATCTAAAACTTTAGCAATTACGTTCAGTCACCCAAAAAAAAGTAAATAAATATATATTCACCTTAGCGACCTTTGAGAATATGACGAGATCACAGGACATTAAAATGGCTTCTGGTAATTTGTTGCTTAATTTGCAGTTAAACGCCAATGATGGAGAGTTAGTGCGCTACTCAACTGTCTCTGGAGTGGCACTTGAAGGCTCCTGGAGTGCTAAACAGTGCCAGTTAAAATCGACTTGAGGGCCGGTAGAGTGTTTATGAATAGCCACTTGAGTGTAATTAGAGTGTTAGCTTCAAGTGCCAGTGTAATACTGGAGCGTTGAAGTGGTTTTCTGTGGAGGAGGAGGAGGGGGATGTTGTGGTGGTGTGTTATTTTGGAGGAGGAGGTGGTGGTGTGTTATTGTGGAGGAGGGGGTGGTGGTGTGTTATTGTGGAGGAGAGGGTGGTGGTGTGTTATTGTGGAGGAGAGGGTGGTGGTGTGTTATTGTGGAGGAGGAGGTGGTGAAAGTTATTGTGGAGGAGGTGGTGGTGTGTTATTGTGGAGGGTGGTGGTGTGTTATTGTGGAGGAGAGGGTGGTGGTGTGTTATTGTGGAGGAGGAGGTGGTGTGTTATCAGGAGGAGGGGTGGGTGTGTTATTGTGGAGGAGAGGGGTGGTGGTGTGTTATTGTGGAGGAGGGGGTGGGTGTGTGTTATTGTGGAGGAGAGGGTGGTGGTGTGTTATTGTGGAGGAGAGGGTGTGGTGGTGTTATTGTGAGAGGGAGGGTGGTGTGTGTTGTGGAGGGGAGGTGGTGGGTGTGTTATTGTGGAGGAGGGGGGGTGGTGGTGTGTTATTGTGGAGGAGGAGGTGGTGGTGTGTTATTGTGGAGGAGGAGGTGGTGGTGTAGGTGTGGAGGAGAGGGTGGTGGTGTGTTATTGTGGAGGAGGAGGTGGTGTGTGTTATTGTGGAGGAGGGGGGTGGTGGTGTACATTGTGGAGGAGGGTGGTGTGTTATTGTGGAGGAGGGGTGGTGGTGTAGTGTTGTGGGAGGGGTGGTGGTATTGTGGAGGAGGGGTGTGGTGGTGTGTTATTGTGGGAGGAGAGGGGTGGTGGTGTACATGTGGAGGAGGGGGTGGTGGTGTGTTATTGTGGAGGAGGGGTGGTGGTGTGTTATTGTGGAGGAGGGGTGGTGGTGTGTTAGTGGGGAGGGGGTGGTGGTGTGTTATTGTGAGGGAGGGTGGTGGTGTGTTGGTTGTGGAGGAGAGGTGGTGGTGTGTTATTGGGAGGAGAGGGGTGGTGGTGTGTTATTGTGGAGGAGGGGGTGGTGGTGTGTTATTGTGGAGGAGAGGGTGGTGTGTTATTGTGGAGGAGGGGGGGTGGTGGTGTGTTATTGTGGGAGGAGGGGGTGGTGTGTTATTGTGGAGGAGAGGGTGGTGGTGTGTTATTGTGGAGGAGGGGGTGGTGTGTTATTGTGGAGGAGAGGGGGTGGTGGTGTGTTATTGTGGAGGAGGGGGTGGTGGTGTGTTATTGTGGGAGGAGGGGGTGGTGGTTGTGGAGGAGAGGGTGGTGGTGCGGTCAGGAGGAGGGGTGGTGGTGTGTGTGTTGTTGTGGAGGAGAGGTGGTGGTGTGTTATTGTGGGAGGAGGGGGTGGTGGTGTTATTGTGGGAGGAGAGGGTGGTGGTGTGTTATTGTGGAGGGGTGGTGGTGTGTTATTGTGGGAGGAGGGGGTGGTGGTGTGTTATTGTGGAGGAGAGGTGGTGGTGTGTTATTGTGGAGGAGGGGGTGGTGGTGTGTTATTGTGGAGGAGGGTGGTGGTGTGTTATTGTGGGAGGGAGGTGGTGGTGTGTTATTGTGGAGGAGAGGGTGGTGTGGTGTTAGAAGGAGGGGTGGTGGTGTGTTATTGTGGGAGGAGGGAGGGTGGTGGTGTGTTATTGTGGAGGAGAGGGGTGGTGGTGTGTTATTGTGGAGGAGGGGGGGTGGTGGGTGTGTTATTGTGGGAGGGGTGGTGGTGTGTTATTGTGGAGGAGAGGTGGTGGTGTGTTATTGTGGAGGAGAGGTGGTGGGGTGTGTTATTGTGGAGGGGGGGGTGGTGGTGTGTTATTGTGGGAGGAGAGGGTGGTGGTGTGTTATTGTGATGAGTGGTGTCATTGTGATGAGTGTGGTGGTGTTACTGTGATGATGGGTGAGGTTACCGTGATGGGGGTGGGCAGAGAGGGGTGGTGCAGCATTGTGATGAGGTGGTGTCACAGGAGGAGGTGGTTATCTGGATGAGTGCAGGTGCATTGTGATGAGAGGCAGGTGCGTTACTGTGATGATAGTGGCCATGTGATGAGGGGCGGCGGCGCGTCATTGTGATGAGAGGCGGTGCGTCATTGTGATGAGAGGCGGTGCGTTATCAGTGATGATAGCAGGTGCGTCATCAGATGAGAGGCGCGGTGTTTATCAGATGAGAGGCGGTGGTGCGTTACTGTGATGAGGCGGTGCGTCGTGATGATGTGCGTTATCGTGATGAGATGCGGCGGCAGGTCATCGTGATGAGGCGGCGTGTTATCAGGATGATGAGGCGGTGCGTTACGGTGATGAGAGGCGGTGGCGATACGGTGATGAGGTGGCGGTGGTGTCATCGTGATGAGGGGCGGTGGCGCGTCATCGTGATGATGCGGTGGCGCGTTATCGTGATGATGTGCGGCGGCGCGTCATTGTGATGAGTGGGGCGGTGCGTTATCAGGATGATGGGCAGAATATTGCGTGATGAGAGTGCGGCAGTTACCGTGATGAGTGCGGTGGCGTGTTATCAGGGATGAGTGCGGTGGTGCCATTGTGATGAGGGCAGGTGCGTTACCGTGATGAGGGCGGTGCGTTATCAGGATGAGGGGGTGCTGCCGTGGCGATGAGGCGGTGTACTGTGATGAGGTGGCGGTGCGTTATCGTGATGAGAGGGCGGCAATATCGTGATGGAGAGTGGTGCGTTACGTGAGGAGGGTGGTGGTGCGTTACTGTGATGAGGGGGTGGTGCGTTATCGTGGAGATGCGGCGGTATCGTGATGATGATGTGGTGCGTGATGTGCGGTGGTATGTGATGAGTGTGGCGTTATCGTGATGAGAGGGTGGTGTATATTGTGATGTGGGTGGTGGTGTGTTGTCAGGATGAGGGTGTGGTACACAGAGAGGGTGTGGTGTGTTATCAGGAGGAGGTGGTGTGTGTCAGGAGGAGGTGGTGGTGTGTTATTGTGATGGAGGCAGGTGTGTTGGTCAGGAGGAGGGTGGTGGTGTGTCAGGAGGAGGGGTGGTGTGTTATTGTGGGAGGAGGGGTGACACGGAGGAGGGGGTGGTGGGTTATCAGGAGGAGGTGGTGTGCCATTGTGATGAGAGGGTGGTGGTGTGTGAGGAGGGGGCAGGTGTGTATCGGATGATGATGCGGTGGCGTGTCATCAGGATGAGGCGGCGGCGCGTCATCGCGATGAGTGCGGCGTCATCGGATGATGATGCGGCGGTGTCACGGTGATGAGTGGCGGGTGCGTTACGTGATGATGGGCAGGTGATTGTGGAGGCAGGCGTGTTATGTGATAGTGGGTGGTGCGTCAGGATGGGATGGGTGGTGCGTTACGTGATGAGAGGGCGGTGCGTTATCGTGATGGGCAGGTGCGTTCGTGATGATGGGCTATCGTGATGAGAGGCGGTGGTGCGTTATCGTGATGAGGGGCAGGTGCGTATCAGATGAGGGTGTAGGCGCGTTATCAGATGATAGAGGTGGTGGTGTGTTATTGTGATGAGGTGGTGTGTTATTGTGGAGTGAGCGGTGGCGTTAACTGTGATGAGTGATGGTGGTGCGTTATTGTGATGAGGCAGGTGTACATTGTGATGGTGGTGGTGCGTTATCGTGATGAGAGGGTGGTGGTGTGCATTGTGATATGTGTGGTGGTGCGTTATCAGGAGGAGGGGCGTGGTGTTACTGTGATGAGTGGTGGTGTGTTACTGTGATGAGGTGGGTGGTGCTATCGTGATGAGGGTGGTGGTGCGTAGGATGATGATGCGTGTATCGTGATGAGTGCAGGTGCGTTATCAGGATGATGATGCGGTGCGTCATCGTGATGAGGGGCGGTGGTGCGTCATCAGGAGGAGGTGGTGGTGTGTTATTGTGGGAGGAGGGGGTGGTGGTGTGTTATTGTGGAGGAGGGGGGTGGTGGTGTGGACATTGTGGGAGGAGGGGGGGTGGTGGTGTGTTATTGTGAGAGGGTGTGGTGTAAGGAGGAGAGGGTGGTGTGTTATTGGTGATGGAGGAGGTGGCGGTGTGGTTGTGATGAGAGGGGTAGCATGTGGAGGAGGGGTGGTGTGTTATCGGGAGGAGGTGGTGGTGTGTTATCAGGAGGAGGGGTGGTAAGCGAGGAGGGGTGGTGGTGTGTTATTGTGGAGGAGGGGTGCGGGAGTGGAGGGGGTGGTTGTGTTTTGTCAGGAGGAGGGGTGGTGGTGTGTTATTGTGGAGGAGGGGTGGTGTGTGTTATCAGGAGGAGGGGGTGGTGGTGTTACTGTGGAGGAGAGTGGCGGTGTGCGTGTTATCAGGAGAGGGTGGTGTGGTGTGTTATTGTGAGGAGGGGGTGGTGTGTTATTGTGATGAGGGTGGTGGTGTATATTGTGATGAGAGTGGTGTGTTATTGTGATGAGAGGTTATTGTGAGAGGGGGTGGTGTGTTGAGAGTGTGGTGGTGTACATTGTGATGAGTGGGGTGGTGTGTTATTGTGGAGGAGGGGTGGGGTGTGTTGTGAGGAGAGTGGTGGTGTGTTATTGTGGAGGAGAGGGTGGTGGTGTGTTATTGTGGAGGAGGGTGGTGGGTGTGTTATTGTGAGGAGAGGTGGTGGTGTGTTATTGTGGAGGAGGGGTGGTGGTGTGTTATTGTGGTGGAGGGGTGGTGGTGTGTTATCAGGAGGAGGTGGTGGTGGTGTGTTGTTGTGGAGGGTGGTGGTGTGTTGTGTGGAGAGGGGTGGTGGTGTGTTATTGTGGAGAGGGGGTGGTGTGTGTTGTGTGGAGGGGTGGTGGTGTGTTGTGGAGGAGGAGGTGGTGGTGTGTTGTGGAGGAGGGGGTGGTGGTGTGTTGTTGTGGAGGTGGTGGTGTGTTGTGGAGGGGGTGGTGGTGTGTTGTTGTTGGAGGGGGTGGTGGTGTGTTGTTGTGTGGAGGGGGTGGTGGTGTGTTATTGTGGAGGAGAGGGTGGTGGTGTGTTATTGTGGAGGGGGTGGTGGTGTGTTATTGTGGAGGAGAGGGTAGTGGTGTGTTATTGTGGAGGAGGAGGTGGTGGTGTGTTATTGTGGAGGAGGGGGTGGTGTTGTGACACTGTGGAGGAGGCAGATGTGATGGGGAGTTAATGTGGAGGAGTACCATTGGAATGTTAATAGATTGCAGTCGAAGCACACGTGAACTATACCGCCCTTTGATGGTATCACTAGAGTACCAATGAAGTACCATTGGAGTACCACGAGCTGCTGGGCATCACTAGAGTACCATTGGAGTGTTGCTGGGGTACCATTGATTACCCATAATGATTACCCTCCAAACTAGCTGAGGTACCATTGGCGTCGCAGTACCATCAGAGTATCACCGTTTATCGCCATTGGAATCCTATCATTAACCTCTGTAGTGCCGCCGCCACCTGACAATGGAATGGGAATGAATGGTGCTGGAGAGTACGGTATCTGATGGTGCTTGAGGGTGTTAGTGGGTGCCTAGGGGTGTCAGTGGGTGCCTAGGGGTGTCAGTGGGTGCTGCTACAGTGCCAGAGCTCCTTCAGACGCAGTAACAGGTGCTGGTGAAGTGCATCTGGGGTCCTGGAGGTAAAATGATGTGATTACCACCTGAAGTGTTGATGGTGTTATGGTGCTAGCTTCTCGAGTGGGAGGTTAAGTACCGCTGGAGTGCCAATAGGGTGTCATTCTTCCCTTAATTATAGCTCTATATCTTTTAAATCAGTATTCTACTTGGCACTCTTCGTATAACTTTATATAGCGCTCTGTATACCATGCATATAAGCACTATATAAATAGCTTGCATTTAAGGAAGTAATCCCAAATTAACCTTGAATTTGACACAACACACAAGCGATCACTTCAAACTAACCCTCAAAGAAGCACTTAAAACTAACCCTCAAAGAAGCACTTAAAATTAACCCTCAAGCAAGCACTCCAAAACTAACCCTCAAACAAGCACTCCACAACCAAAGCTTAAACTCAACACTACACTCAAACAAGCACTCCACAACTAACCTAAACCTACAACTCAAACAAGCACTCAAGCAAGCACTAACCCAGCCTTCCTCACCTCCAACCACATTCTGTAAATTAAGACATTAAAGTGATTTATGTGTCGTCAATGTCCTTCCCACATTCCAATGCATAAAACGTGGAATATATATACCTGATGCTCGATAATGTCCCAGGTCACGGTATGATGACCTCTCTTGACCCCCGGCATAGAGGTCATCTTAGCCTAGGCGTCATGTGTTGAGACTAGTGTAGGAGGGAGTGTCGTATGAATATTTAAAGTGACTGTGTGTGTGTGTGTGTGTGTGTGTGTGTGTGTGTGTGTGTGTGTGTGTGTGTGTGTGTGTGTGTACGAGACAAACTTCAACTAAATAACAATAACTTTTAACTCTGAGTCGATACACAGAAACACTATAATTAAGTTATGACAGGTGGGCAATATTCAGTAACTACCTTAAGTCTTTGATTACGGTTATGATCCCTGTCTACATCTTTACCACTCACCTGTCTACATCTTTACCACTCACCTGTCTACATCTTTACCACTCACCTGTCTACATCTTTACCACTCACCTGTCTAGCACTCACCTGTCTACATCTTTACCACTCACCTGTCTACATCTTTACCACTCACCTGTCTACATCTTTACCACTCACCTGCCTACATCTTTACCACTCACCTGTCTACATCTTCACCACTCACCCTACATCTGTCTACACCTTTACCACTCACCTGTCTACATCACCACTCACCTGTCTACATCTTTACCACTCACCTGTCTACATCTTTACCACTCACCTGTCTACATCTTTACCACTCACCTGTCTACATCTTTACCACTCACCTGTCTACACTTTACCATTTCTACCCACCACTCACCTGTCTACATCTTTACCACTCACTGTCTACATCTTTCACCACACCTTTACCACTCTGTCTACACCTTTACCACCATTTGTCTACATCTTTACCACTCACTTGTCTACATCTTTACCACTCACCTGTCTACATCTTTACCACTCACCTGTCTACATCTTTACCACTCACCTGTCTACATCTTTACCACTCACCTGTCTACACCTTTACCACTCATTTGTCTACACCTTTACCACTCACCTGTGTACACCCTTACCACTCACCTGTCTACATCTTTACCACTCACCTGTCTACATCTTTACCACTCACCTGTCTACATCTTTACCACTCACCTGTCTACATCTTTACCACTCACCTGTCTACATCTTTACCACTCACCTGTCTACACCTTTACCACTCACCTGTCTACATCTTTACCACTCACCTGTCTACATCTTTACCACTCACCTGTCTACACCTTTAGCACTCACCTGTCTACACTTTCATACCGTGACCGATTCTCAGTCATACTTAACATTGTTTACAGTTTTTACCTTATCCTCGCCTCCCTCCTTCCTTCTATCCCCTCCTTCTCTCCCCTCTCTTATATCCCCTCTGGCTCTTCAAAACACAACCCCTCATTACTGCACAGAAGAGAGTTGTGCGGACGATGACCGACTTGAAAAACTGATCACACTAACGAACAATTTACTAAATTGAAAATGTTAAAATTCGAGGATATTAACACCTACTGCTGTTCCCTATTTATTTACAAATCTGTCAATCATTTGCTTGACAATAAATATTTCCAGTTCCGGAATAATCAGAGATACAACTTAAGACACCCAGAGCTACTACGACCACCCCCCATGCGCTCCTCTCCTGGTGTGAGGGTGTGGAACAACTTACCCCCACCCATCCCAGCAAAGACTACGCTCCCTTCCTTTAAATCATCTCTAAAACAAATATCTATTGTCTACGTATTAATATATTTTTGTAATACCTTCTTTATATTCCTACTTTTATTGTACCACCAAAACCGTTTTCTCATAAATTATCATGTAGATAGATGGAAAGTAGCATTGCAATAAATGTATTTGTCGACTAGACATGATACTGGCAGCCCTGTCCTCTTGTTCCACCTTAATACAACCCATGTTGTACTGCTTCCCTCCCTTAACAAAGAATGTATATCAACTCCACTGTAAAGTATGTACATACTTACAATATAAATGTAAAAAAATAAAAAAATAAATAAATACGCATAACAAAGTGATAACCGTGGTAACATTCTGATATGTACTTATTACCACCATGCTATTGTACTATTCCAGATGATACTAAATGTTACATAATACTTCCTTGAGATAAATGTATAGTATATATCAGGTGCCTAAAAGAGAGCTCTGGCTCTCAACTGGCTCAGCCATGTTAATATTGTTATTATCATCGACTCTGTATCTGTGTTCTTCTAGCTAAATAAACTGTTTTAATATCAGTATCCTCTCCCCTCTCTTCTCCTCCCTCCCTCCTCTCCCCTCTCTTCTTCCCCTCTCTTCTCTCCCCTCCCTCCTCTCCCCTCTCTTCTCTCCCCTCCCTCATCTCCCCTCTCTCCTCCCTCCCTCCCTCTCCCCTCTTCTCCCCTCCCTCATCTCCCATCCCTCCTCTCCCTCCCTCCCTCTCCCCTCCCTCCCTCTCCCTCTCTTTCTCCTCCCTCCCTCCTCTCCCTTCTCCTCCCTCCCTCCTCTCCCCTCTTTCTCCCTCTCTTTCTCCTCCCTCCCTCCTCTCCCCCTCTCTCTTTCTCCCCCCTCTCTCTCTCTCCCTCCCTCCTCTCCCTTCTCTCCCCCTCTCTCTCTTCTCCCTCCCTCCCTCTCCCCTCCCCTCCTCTCCCTCCCTCCTATCCCCTCTCTCTCTCCCTCTTCTCTCTCTCCCCTCCTTCCCCTCATCTCCCTCCCTCCTCTCCCCTCTTCTCTCTCTCCCTCCCTCTCCCCTCTCTTCCTCCCTCCCTCCTCTCCCTCTCCTCCTCCCTCCTCTACCACCCTGTCAATACCCTTATGTTTACTCCTCGTGAATCTGAGTGTTATTTGAATCTAAAATATACTACTGCAACCACTACAACTACACATATAATACACTACAACCACTACAACTACACATATAATACACTACAACCACTACAACTACACATATAATACACTGCAACCACTACAACTACACATATAATACACTACAACCACTACAACTACACATATAATACACTACAACCACTACAACTACACATATATTACACTACAACCACTACAACTATACATGTACTACACTACAACCACTACAACTATACGTGTACTTCACTACAACCACTACAACTATACATATACTACACTACAACCACTACAACTATACGTGTACTTCACTACAACCACTACAACTACACATATACTACACTACAACCACTACAACTATACGTGTACTACACTACAACCACTACAACTATACGTGTACTTCACTACAACCACTACAACTATACATATACTACACTACAACCACTACAACTATACGTGTACTTCACTACAACCACTACAACTACACATTATACTACACTACAACCACTACAACTATACGTGTACTACACTACAAACCACTACAACTATACGTGTACTTCACTACAACCACTACAACTATACATACAACCACTACAACTATACGTGTACTTCACTACAACCACTACAACTATACATTATTACTCACACCACAACCACTACAACTATACGTACTTCACTCACAACCACTAACCATATACGTGTACTTCACTACAACCACTACAACTATACGTGTATTTCACTACAACCACTACAACTACACATATACTACACTACAACCACTACAACTATACGTGTACCACAACCATCACAACTATACGTGTACTTCACTACAACCACTACAACTATACACTTCACTACAACCACTACAACTACACATATATATTAATTCAACCACTCCATACGTGTACTCACTACAACCACTACAACTATACGTGTACTTCACTACAACCACAGCAACTACACATTACAATACACTACAACCACTACAACTACACATATACTACACTACAACCACTACAACTACACATGTACTACACTCCAACCACTACAACTACACATATACTACACTACAACCATTACAACTACACATATACTACACTACAACCACTACAACTACACATGTACTACACTCCAACCACTACAACTACACATGTACTACACTCCAACCACTACAACTACACATATACTACACTACAACCATTACAACTACACATATACTTCACTACTGTACGTGCATTTGTGTATGTCGAGGTGAATCCCTTACTACATATACTTGCCAGAGCAGAATTTATGTCTGGGTGAATGTAATTATTGGTTATTGTGTGTGTGTGTGTGTGTGTGTGTGTGTGTGTGTGTGTGTGTGTGTGTGTGTCTTATAACTGTTTGTGTTGTTTTTATGTATGTAGTAAGAATGTAAATGAACTGTATTTTAAACACACACACACACACACACACCGCTGTAAATCAAGGCAGGTGTGAAGGTTTGATTTCATATTCATATTTCTATTGATGATGTTGGCAATGTCATGAATTTTAGTGGATGTATGCGTGTGTGTACGTCTCTATGTATGTGTGTGTGTGTAAGTATCTGTAAGTATGTACGTATATATGTATGTATGTGTGTACAGTAAGTCTCTATGTAGGTGTGTGTATGTTTTATTGTGTATGTGTGTTCGTCTTTATGTGTTTGAAGGTGTGTATATAAATTCAAGTGTATTTATGTGTGTGTGTGTGTACTGTGTAGTGTATGGTGTATGTATATTAGTCAACATGTACACTACGTGCGTACGCGTATACCTGTATACACATTATACATCAACCAACGATAATGTGTATGAGTATTGGACCATAAGTGTGTGGGCTGTATAACCTCTGGCAGTGTGTTGTATAGCTGCCAACCACACCTATCAGCCACACCTGTCAACCACACCACACCTGTCAACCACACCTACTAACCACACCTGTCAAACACACCTACTAACCACACCTGTCAACCACACCTGTCAACCACACCTACTAACCACACCTGTCAACCACACCTACTAACCACACCTGTCAACCACACCTACTAACCACGCCTGTCAACCACACCTATCAGCCACACCTGTCAACCACACCTACTAACCACGCCTGTCAACCACACCTACTAACCACACCTGTCAACCACACCTACTAACCACACCTGTCAACCACACCTACTAACCACACCTGTCAACCACACCTGTACAAGTAATCTTGGTCTTACTAAACACTATTACCATGGTGACAATATTACCTCCACAACCCTATGGTATTGTGTGACGGTGTGTGACGGTGTGTGACGGAAAAATTAATAACTCCATGTATCACCCCCCCGCCCCACATCCGTCACACCACAGCACCAGCACTTGACATTATACATACTTCACTTTAAATGACAATACAACATGTCGGGTGAGGTGTGCAATGACAAGCCTCCATGTATTTTGAGTATGACCCCATTACCTGACCTCCATTAGTAAACGAGGTGAACACATTTAGCCGGATGACCCGAGGTGAGAGATGGTTAAATGATGATACGTTGACCTGGTGGTGTATCTTTAGCACGTGACCTTGTGTGGCCCTTTGTGTGACCTTTTGGGGGACAAGGATATGTATATTACAATGTGTTGGTTTTCCTGGTAGGTAGTGGGTAATTTTTGTTGGCGCATGGTGGGGATGGGTTGGTAGTGTTGGGGTGGTGGTGGTGGTGGTGATAGATGGTGGTAGATGGGGAAAAGTTGAGGGGAAAGTGTTAGTGTTGTTGGTGGAAAGTGATGGTGAAAGAGAAGGTGTTGGTGGCTACAGGAGGAGGGAGAGAGGAGAGAGAGACAGGAAGGGAGAGAGGGCGGGGCCAGGGAGGTCGATGAACTGGCTTGCGACGCACCACCTCCTACCTCCACCCCCCAACACACCATCACCACACCCCAACCTCCCCATTCCCCCTTCCTCCCCACACCCCTTCCTCCCCACACCCCTTCTCCCACACCCCCCTTCCTCCCCCACCCCCTTCCTCCCCCCACCCCCTTCCTCCCACACCCTTCCTCTCCCACACCCTCTTCCCACACCCTTCCTCTCCCCACACCCCTTCTCCCCCACCCCTTCCTCTCCCACCCCCTTCCTCTCCCACACCCCTCCTCTCCCCACACCCCTTCCTCCCCACACCCCCTTCCTCCTTCCTCCCCACACCCCTTTCCTCTCCCACACCCCCTTTCCTCCCCACCTGTACGATTTATCAAACATCCATTCCCACAAAACAAACAAATCTCTTTAAGGATGACCCACTTAGTACTCAGAGGTCAAATACTTTTAGGGTTTGACCTTTCTTGCTGCTGCTGTTGTTGAATAGGTCATAATGGTCCCAGGTAGAACATTACGTAGACTGCTAGAAAAGGTCACCAGGTTTTCAGATTTGCAAGATTTCTGTCACTTTAGTTAATCTTGTATTCAAATTATTGGGATTATATTAAGATTAACCACCCCACCTTATTTCACGTCATTTTTAAACACTAATATTAACGCAGCCTAACCTAACCTAACTTAAAGTCAACGTAAACTAACTTAAACTAAACGTAACCTAAATTAAACTAAACGTAACCTAACTTAAACTAAACGTAACCTAACTTAAACTAAACGTAACCTAACTTAAATAAACGTAAACTAACTTAAATTAAATGTAAATTAACTTAAACTGAACGTAAACTAACTTCAACAAATCTTAACCTAACCTAACCTAACCTAACCTAACCTAACCTAACCTAACCTAACCTAACCTAACCTAACCTAACGTGAACAAACTGGTTACTTTATTTTATGACAGATGATAATACAAAAGACTGATAAATATGGAGGACAAACTGGAAGATCTTATAAGAATGACTCCAATAATAGTAATCCTTCATCATGTTCTTGGAGGAGGTTCAAGGAAAGCTTCGTGTGTGTGTGTGTGTGTGTGTGTGTGTGTGTGTGTGTGTGTGTGTGTGTGTGTGGCTAAGATAGAAACTTCTCTCCATACAGTCAGGTACTAAAGTGTTCTTCCTTTCCTGAATCACAAACCCCAAGATTCAGACTCAAACCGAAGCAGTAGACTGATACAATATTCTATCCATAAATGCTTCGGATTCATGAGTCTGATTCTCGGGGCTCGTGGTTCAAGGGGAGACGAACAAACGGACGGATTTTTATTATCTGTACTTCTTAGAAACCTCCCAGGTGAGCAATTAGCGCTTCTAGACATTCCTAAATAAGTTCTATGCATGTTTTAAAATGAAACCTGGTGGGCGGTGTGTCACAAGGTTCCTGGAAGTCACCACCTCTTCTTCAGTATCACGAATCATCAAGGTGGTGTTTTCTCTGCAGGTGCCACGGTCATAACTCCCGGGGGTGACCTTATTCTTGGTGGGTACTGCAGGAAGGTCCCTCTAGGTGTAGGCAGGTTAAGTGTGTGGACCCCTATAGATTCTCCTTTGATTGTGTGTTAGAGTGTTCAGGACAGTGTATAAGAGGGCAACGAGCGCAGCATACAGGCAGCATATGAGGCAGCATATACCAGGACAGCATATACGAGGGCAGCATATACGAGGGTATACGAGGGCAGTATACAGACATATATACAGGGCAGCATATACGAGGGCAGCATATACCAGGACAGCATATACGAGGGGTACATGAAGGCATATACCAGGACAGCATATACCAGGACAGCATATACCAAGACAGCATATGAGGGCAGTATACGAGGGCAGCATATACCAGGACAGCATATACCAGGGCAGCATATACGAGGACAGCATATACGAGGGCAGCATATACGAGGACAGCATATACCAGGACAGCATATACACAACATAGGACAGCATATACGAGGACAGATATACCAAGATATATATAGACAGCATATATACGAGGGATATATACCAGGGCAGCATATACTAGGACAGCATATCAGGACAGCATATACCAGGACAGCATATACGAGGGCAGCATATACCAGACAGCATATACGAGGGATATATACGAAAGCAGCATATACAAGAGACAGCATATACCAGGACATATACCACACACATACATGAGCATATACCAAGAAGCATATACGAGGACAGATATACCGAGGACAGTATAAGCATATACGAGGGCAGTATATACGAAGGATATACGAGGACAGCATATACGACAGTATATACGAGGGCAGCATATACCAGGACAGCATATACGAGGACAGCATATACGAAGATATACTCATATACCAGACAGCATATACGAGGCATATAGAATATGACAGACAGATATACCAGACAGCATATACGAGACATATACCAAGACAGCATATACCAAGACAGCATATACCAGACAGCATATATAGACAGCATATACCAAGAGACAGCATATACCGAGACAGCATATACGAGAAATAGACATATATATACAGACAACATATACCAAGACAGCATATACCAAGACAGCATATACCAACATGATACAGGAGCATATACCAGACAGCATATACAAGACACAATATACCAAAAAACATATAACAGAAAAACAATACCAAGACATATACCAAGAGCAGCATATACCAAGACAGCATATACCAAGACAGCATATACCAAGACAGCATATACGAGGACAGCATATAACATATACTAAGACAGCATATACCAGACAGCATATACGAGGACAGTATATATCACATATATATACCAAGACAGCATATACCAAGACAGCATATACCAGGACAGCATATCAAGACAGCATATACCAGGACAGCATATACCACACATATACGAGACAGCATATACCAAGACAGCATATACCACATGCGCATATACCAAGACAGCATATACCAAGACAGCATATACCAGACAGCATATACCAAGATCAAGATATACCAGGACGGATATACCAGCAGCATATAAGGACATATATACCACAAATATACAGACAGCATATACCAGACAGCATATACCAAGACAGCATATACCAAGACAGCATATACCACAGCATATACCAAGACAGCATATATCACAAGACAGCATATACCAGGACAGCATATACGACATATATATGACACAGCATATACCAGGACAACATATACCAAGACAGCATATACCAAGACAGCATATACCAAGACAGCATATACCAGGACAGCATATACCAGGACAGCATATACCAAGGCAGCATATACCAGGACAGCATATACGAGGGCAGCATATACGAGGGCAGCATATACCAGGACAACATATACCAAGACAGCATATACCACAGCATATACCAAGACAGCATATACCAAGACAGCATATACCAAGACAGATATACCAAGACAGCATATACCAAGACAGCATATACCAGGACAACATATACCAAGGCAGCATATACCAAGACAGCATATACCAAGACAGCATATACCAAGACAGCATATACCAAGACAGCATATACCAGGACAGCATATACCAAGACAGCATATACCAAGACAGCATATACCAAGACAGCATATATCAAGACAGCATATACCAAGACAGCATATACCAAGACAGCATATACCAAGACAGCATATACCAGGACAGCATATACCAGGACAACATATACCAAGACAGCATATACCAAGACAGCATATACCAGGACAACATATATCAAGACAGCATATACCAAGACAGCATATACCAAGACAGCATATACCAAGACAGCATATATCAAGACAGCATATATCAAGACAGCATATATCAAGACAGCATATACCAAGACAGCATATACCAAGACAGCATATACCAAGACAGCATATACCAAGACAGCATATACCAAGACAGCATATATCAAGACAGCATATATCAAGACAGCATATACCAAGACAGCATATATCAAGACAGCATATATCAAGACAGCATATATCAAGACAGCATATCAAGACAGCATATACCAAGACAGCATATACCAGGACAGCATATACCAAGACAGCATATATCAAGACAGCATATATCAAGACAGCATATACCAAGACAGCATATACCAAGACAGCATATACCAAGACAGCATATACCAAGACAGCATATATCAAGACAGCATATCAAGACAGCATATATCAAGACAGCATATACCAAGACAGCATATATCAAGACAGCATATATCAAGACAGCATATAAGACAGCATATACCAAGACAGCATATACCAAGACAGCATATACCAGGACAACATATACAAGACAGCATATACCAGGACAACATATATCAAGACAGCATATACCAAGACAGATATATCAAGACAGCATATATCAAGACAGCATATACCAAGACAGCATATATCAAGACAGCATATATCAAGACAGCATATATCAAGACAGCATATACCAAGACAGCATATACCAAGACAGCATATATCAAGACAGCATATATCAAGACAGCATATATCAAGACAGCATATACCAAGACAGCATATACCAAGACAGCATATATCAAGACAGCATATACGAGGGCAGCATATACGAGGGCAGCATATACCAGGACAGCATATACGAGGGCAGCATATACCAGGACAACATATACCAAGACAGCATATATCAAGACAGCATATACCAAGACAGCATATACCAGGACAGCATATACCAGGACAGCATATACGAGGACAGCATATACGAGGGCAGCATATACCAAGACAGCATATACCAAGACAGCATATACCAAGACAGCATATACCAAGACAGCATATACCAGGACAGCATATACCAAGACAGCATATACCAAGACAGCATATACCAAGACAGCATATACCAAGACAGCATATACCAGGACAGCATATACCAAGACAGCATATACCAGGACAGCATATACCAAGACAGCATTTGAACTAATCCCTTGAGAGAGACTGGCGTGGTGGTTGTTGTGAGTCAAGTAATACACTGCGGTTCCTGGAAGACTCACAGTATTAACCACCTAAGACACCAGTGGGAGGAACACCTTGCTAATATTACCAGGTCGTCTACAGGTAAAAGGTGAGATACTTGTCACGCCAAATTCATATTAATACTATTGATAATAAACAAACTACCATAAATATATAAATACTTTGGTAGACATAAACTTTTTCTCAATTTCTATTTTTTTTAATTATATTAAAATATTTTTGTTAATTGACTAAAAACAAGTATTTCCAGGAATTATTTTATGAGAAATGAAAATTTAAGTGTGATGGTTCCTCGTGTTCAGTGAATATCCTGTGTAGAAGTAAGGGATCAACTGAAGATTTGGCACCCTAGAGTATTTCACCTGAAGATTTAACACCCAAACGCTAACCTAACCTAACCAAACACCCTCAGGTAACGTTAGGATATTTAAACATGAAATAAAATAAGCTGGAGGGGGTAATAATGTTACAGTGCTCTAACGTACCTAATACACACCTGGCAAATATAATCATCACCAACGTTACTCTGCAGCAGCTAATTAGATCCAACTTTCCACACAGGTAATGACGGCTGCTGTAACTCACCTGTGATATAATAATTAATCATATATTTATCGGGCTTTTTAATTTCATGTTCCTCTCAAAGCCTTGTTGTTGACACCTGAGTGACTGTTTCACCGTCGACTGTGTCCTAAAACCTGACTGTGTTGTGTAACCTGACTGTTGTATTATTTGACTGTAATTCATGACCTTCCCGTTCCTCTGCCACTAACTATACGACCTCCTCCATCGTTTCCCTCCATACTCTTCCTCCTCCTCCTTCTCTTCCCCATCTTCCTTCCCCATCTTCCTTCCCCTCCTTCTCCCCCACCTCTACCTGGCGACATCCTCCACCGTCACCTAAGAGCCACCGTTGGTTTATGGGTCTCCGGAGTGCCCTGAGAAGCACTGCTGTATAACTCTCCCTGTATATGGGAGGTCGTACATGTCCCCTTCTTGTACCCCCCCCCCCACACACACACAGGTAATCACAATCAATCCGGTTTTACATCAATAATAATGTGTCTCATGTAATCCCCATAAATCCAGTTAAACTAATGATAACATTTTGTCGGTTAATCCAAATTGTTTCTCTTTATACTAATAACAAAGTTTTCTTGGAATATCCTCATAAATCCTGTTTACACTAATGATAACGTTTTCTCCGTTAATCCTCATCAAATCGTTTTCATGCTGTAAATAACGTTTGCTCTTGTAATCTCCCGTAAATCTGGTTTGATACTAATAATAGCGTTTTTTGACGTTAATCCGATCCAATTCATTTTACGTCGGGTCAAACGCAATTCACCTCCCACCGGTCTCCCGAGGGGGGTGAGGGGTGAGGGATGGGGGAAGGGGGACAAGAGGGAGAATGGGGTGGGGGAAGGTGAAGGGGGGGAAGGGGGGAAGGAAGAAGGGAGAAAAGGCAGAGGGTGTGGGAAGGAGGAATGAAGTAAGGGTAAGAGTAGGAGACGAGGAGAATGGGGGGTGGGAATAGAAGGGAGGGGAGAAGAGGCCGTAGAGGAGGTGAGGGCGGGAGGGGGAGAAAGACGAAGGAGGGGGGGAGTAGGGAGGGGAAGAAGACGAAGAATAAGGATGGGGGAGGTGGGGGAGGGAAGGTATAACACGTTCAGGACACAGGTGAGGTCTCCTAGCTCAGGTGTGTCTTGTTTATTAGACCATCCAGGTGAGCGAGGGGGTCGATGTGTTGCTTTATGAAGGTGTGATATTTGTTACCAGGTGAGAGGTGAGGGGAGGTGTGGGGGGGGGGCGGGGTATGAGGAGGGGGGGCAAAAACAATAACCAACACTAATAACAAGGCAACAACAACAACAAAAACACTGGTAATCCACAACAACTAATAACACAAGGACAGCAGTACAGCACAGGACAAGAACCATTGATGGCTTCAGCCTTAATGGACACATAAACCCGAGTCTGATTACCGTCGCGTGTTACTTGGCTGATAAACCTGTCAGGTGGCATTAGGTATGACATGACACACACAGAGAGAGAGTGTGACAAGTCTTGATAAGGAGGGTGTGAGAGAATGATGAAAGGGGAGAGTTAGGTTAATGAAAGGATAGATAAAGAGAGATAGGCGGAAATAAGGGTGATAAAGAGGGTATGAAACACTTCAAACATCATCCTTCCCTGAACCCAACACACTGAGCCCAACCAACACACTCCACACATCCTGAACCACACACTCACACACTGAGCCCAACACACCACATCCTTCCCTGACAACCTCCCACACTGAAACCAACCAACACACACATCCTTCTGACACACCCACACACTGAGCCAACCAACACACCCCACATCCTTCCTGAACAACACACTCACACTGAGCCCAACCAACACCCCACATCCTTCCCTGAACCCAACACACTCACACTAGCCCAACCAACACACCCACATCCTTCCTGAACCCAACACTCCACACACTGAAACCAACCAACACACCCCACACATCCTTCCCTGAACACAACACACCCCACACACACTGAACCCAACCAACACACCCCACACATCCTTCCCTGAACCCAACACACTCACACACACTGAACCCAACACACACTCCACACATCCTTCCCTGAACCCAACACACTCCACACACACTGAACCCAACAACCTCCACACATCCTTCCCTGAACCCAACACACTCCACACACACTCACCCCAACCAACACACTCCACACATCCTTCCCTGAACCCAACACACTCCACACACTGACAACCAACACACCCCACATCCTTCTCCTGAACCTCCACACACACTGAGCCCAACCAACACCTCCACATCCTTCCCTGAACCCAACACACTCCACACACACTGAACCCAACCAACACACTCACATCCTTTCCAAACCAACACTCACATCCTTCTGAACCCAACACACTCAACCCAACCAACACCTCCACATCACTTCTGAACCAACCTCCACACATCCTTCCCTGAACAACACACTCCACACACTGAACCCAACAACACTCCACACATCCTTCCCTGAACCCAACACACCCCACACACACTGAACAACCAACACCTCCACATCCTTCCTTGACCCAACACACTCCACACACTGAACCCAACCAACACTCCACACATCCTTTCCCAAACCCAACACACTCCACACACTGAACCCAACCAACACACTCCCACATCCTTACCCAACACACTCCACACATCCTTCCTGGACCCAACACACTCCACTGAACCCAACCAACACACTCTTACTCCCATTTTCTTCACCACCGAGAGTAAAAATTATTTTCATATTAGTACATTATTTTCACGTTCGTCCCCACACTAGACGGCCTCTATCACCTGTCTGTTTAACTGTCCATTACACCGACCAAAACTCACCACAATATCACCCAAGACGAGGAATTAACCACACACACACACACACAGAACACACACACACACACACAGACACACACAGAACACACACACACACAGACACACACACACACACAGACACACACCACACACACACACACACACACACACAGACACACACACACAGACACAGACACACACAGACACACACACACACACACAGACTTTTGATTTTTGAAGCTTGAGTCATGAAGCAATACACTTTATCTCTTATCGATTCTGGTTCTGAGTTTGTACCTACTTTCTCTGTGGTGTGTGGTGTGGTGTGGTGTGGGTTGTGTGGTGTGGTGTGGTGTGGTGTGGTGTGGTGTGGTGTGGTGTGGTGTGGTGTGGTGTGGTGTGGTGTGGTGTGTTGTGGTATGTGGTGTGGTGATGTGGTGTGTGGTGTTGTGTGGAATGGCGTGTAGTGTAGTGATCAGGTGACGTGAAAAATACATATTGTAATAATTAATTGAGATATTTTACTGAGGTAATTAAGTAGTAAGATAGTTAAGTAGTTTCATCGTTAGGTAATAGATTAGGTCGTTAGATAATGGGGCAGTTTAGTCAGTAGCCTGGGTGTGTGTGTGTGTGTGTGGTGTGTGTGTGTGTGTGTGTGTGTGTGTGTGTGTGTGTGTGTGTGTGTGTGTGTGTTTACTTCGGCTCCAGACTGTCTACATGTCTACACCGACAAGCGTAATTGAGACATAAATATGAATAAATCATGAAGAGGAAGCCAGAGAAAGCAAGGAAGAATGAAGGAGGAGGAAGCAAGGAAGAATGAAGGAGGAGGAAGCAAGGAAGAATGAAGGAGGAGGAAGCAAGGAAGAATGAAGGAGGAGGAAGCAAGGAAGAATGAAGGAGGAGGAAGCAAGGAAGAATGAAGGAGGAGGAAGCAAGGAAGAATGAAGGAGGAGGAAGCAAGGAAGAATGAAGGAGGAGGAAGCAGGAAGAATGAAGGAGGAGGAAGCAAGAATGAAGGAAGAGGAAGCAAGGAAAACTGAAGGAGGAGGAAGCAAGGAAGAATGAAGGAAGAGGAAGCAAAGGAGAAAGCTAGAGGAGGAGGAAGCAAGGAAGAATGAAGGAGGAGGAAGCAAGAAGAAGTAGGAAGGAGGAGGAAGCAAGGAAGAATGAAGGAAGAGGAAGCAAGGAAAAATGAAGGAGGAGGAAGCAAGGAAGAATGAAGGAGGAGGAAGCAAGGAAGAATGAAGGAGGAAGCAAGAAGAATGAAGGAGGAGGAGCAAGGAATGAAGGAGGAGGAAGCAAGGAAGAATGAAGGAGGAGGGAAGCAAGGAAGAATGAGGAAGGAAGCAAGGAAGAATGAAGGAGGAGGAAGCAAGGAAGAATGAAGGAGGAGGAAGCAAGGAAGACTGAAGGAGAAGCAAGGAAGAATGAAGGAGGAGGAAGCAAGGAAGAATGAAGGAGGAGGAAGCAAGGAAGAATGAAGGAGGAGGAAGCAAGGAAGAATGAAGGAGGAGGAAGCAAGGAAGAATGAAGGAAGAGGAAGCAAGAAAACTGAAGGAGGAGGAAGCAAGGAAGAATGAAGAGGAGGAAGCAAGGAAGACTGAAGGAGGAGGAAGCAAGGAAGAATGAAGGAGGAGGAAGCAAGGAAGAATGAAGGAGGAGGAAGCAAGGAAGAATGAAGGAGGAGGAAGCAAGGAAGAATGAAGGAGGAGGAAGCAAGGAAGAATGAAGGAGGAGGAAGCAAGGAAGAATGAAGGAGGAGGAAGCAGGGAAGAAGAAGGAGGAGGAAGCAAGGAAGAATGAAGGGAAGGAAGTATAAAGAATAGGAGAAGGAAGCAAGGAAGAATGAAGGAGGAGGAAGCAAGGAAGAATGAAGGAGGAAGCAAGGAAGAATGATGGAGGTGAGTGAACAAGGGTGAGAGGACAGGAGAGTCACGAAGGAGATGAAAGAAATGAGGAAAATGGGAACAGGTGAGAGAAGAAGAAGGGAGAGAAAGAGGAAGAAAAAGTAAGAGAAGAGGGGAGAGGAAAAGGGTAACTGGGAAGGAATAAGAGAGGTGAGTGAGGGTGAGGGGAGGGGAGAGAGGGTGAGTGGGGGAGAGAGAGAGTGGTGGGAGAGGGAGAGAGGTGAGGGAAAGGAATGAGAGGTGAGGAGAGAGGGGTGAATGGGATGGGAGGGAGAGAGGTGAGTGAGGAGGAGAGGTGAGGGAGGAGGAAAGAGTGGTAGGAGAGGGAGAGAGGTGGGTGGGAGGGGAGGGAGAGAGTGGTATGGGAGGGAGAGGTGAGGGGAGGTGAGTGAGAGGTGAGTGGGAGGAGGGAGAGAGGTGAGGAGCGTGTTATAACGAGACCAACTCACGAGATAGTTTGTCCACGTCCACTACACACAAGACACAAATTTACATGCGAGACGCTCACACACGAAATACGCACATGTACGTTACACACTCGGACTTGTTATGTTTATATATAAAGTCACACGCACACACATATATACATACATACATACATACATGAACACATATATACACACAAAATGTAAATGAATACATACACATACACACACACACACACACACGTACTGTACATACACACACATACTGCACACACACACACACACACACACACGTACACTACACACACACACACACACACACACACACACACACACGTACTGTACACACACACACACACTCACACACACGTTGTACACACACACACACACACACACACACACACACACACACGTACTGTAGACACACACACACGTACTGACACACACACACACACACACAAACGTTGTACACACACACACGACTGTACACACACACACACACTGTATACACACACACACAAATAACTCCGTGAACACATCAACACTTCATTATATCCCACATTTCTTTTCACCACAAAGAACAAAAATAAAATTCCTCCCGTCAGCTGTTTACAAAATCTCTTCTACGGACGCCCTTTAAAAGTCTTCCCGCGGCCACTAAGCTCCGGGTGGGTGGTTCTGCATATAGGCCTACGACACGAAATTTGGGGGCAATCTTTCACCGATTTGAGTCAAAACTCCGGCAAAGTTTAAGAGAGGGAGAGAGAGAGAGAGAGAGAGAGAGAGAGAGAGAGAGAGAGAGAGAGAGTTGTTTTGACTGCGCTTACCTGGTGGGTGTGTGTGTTGGGAGGTGTTGGAGTGTGTTGGAGGTGATGTGTTAGTGTTGGCGTGTGGGATTTGAGGTATATGGGTTGTGTTGAGGTGTGTTGGGTGAGAATTGAAGGTATCAGGAACCTGATATCCATTCATTATTACTACTACTAAGACAAGACAACACACACACACACACACACACACACACACACACACACACACACACACACACACACACACACACACACACACACACACACACACACACACACACACACACACACACACACACACACACACACACACACACACACACACACACACACACACACACACACACACACACACACACACACACACACACACACACACACACACACACACACACACACACACACACACACATATTACACACACACACACACACACACACACACACACATACACACACACACACACACACACACACACACACACACACACACACACACACACACACACACACACACACACACACACACACACACACACACACACACACACACACACACACACACACACACACACACACACACACACACACACACACACACACACACACACACACACACACACACACACACACACACACACACACACACACACACACACACACAACACACACACACACACACACACACACACACACACACACACACACACACACACACACACACATACACACACACACACACACACACACACACACACACACACACACACACACACACACACACACACACACACACACACACACACACACACACACACACACACACACACACACACACACACACACACACACACACACACACACACACACACACACACACACACACACACACACACACACACACACACACACACACACACACACACACACACACACACACACACACACACACACACACACACACACACACACACACACACACACACACACACACCACCATAGCTATCAGTGTTGAAGGACCATAACACCACGGACGGTCGACCAGGCCTCATTACCCTTGCTGTGGACTCATCAGAGGTGTAACACATAATTAGACACACGCGACGCCTTGCTAGGTAGGGAAGAGGAGGAGGAGGGAAGGGAGAATGGAAGATCGGAAGAAGGGGAGGAGGAGGGAGAGAAGGGGGTATGAAAGGAGGGAAAGGGAAGGAAGGGAAGGGTAGGGAATAGAGCAAGAGAGTATAGGGAAGGAAGAGTAGAGGGAGAAGGAGGAGGGAAGGTATGAGGAGGGAGGGGAGGAAGGAAGGGAGAAGGTAAGGGAAGAGAGGAGGAGGATGAAAGATCAGAGGAAAGGAGGGTGAAGGGAGGGGACGAGCGAAGGGAGACGGAGAGATTACCTCGTTGGCTCCAGGAATAATAAGACCCTTAGTAAAATAAGTTGAGGAGCCACACTTAACACATACACAGTTAACACACACACACACACACACACACACACACACACGCACACACACGCACACGCACACTTATGTCACTTGTGTTACGTCCAACTATATGGGATTATCTGAAGATTAGCCCCGAGTTCATTTCACCCTAACGCGAACCTAACCTAACCTTACATAACCTAATCTAACCTAACGTAACTAACCTAACCTACATAACCTAATCTAACCTAACGTAATCTAACCACCTACATAACCTAATCTAACCTAGCTTCATAACCTGACCTAACCTTAATAACCCAATCTAACCTAACGTAATCTAACCTAACCTTTACATAACCTAATCTAACCTAACGTAATCTAACCTAACTCACATAACCCAATCTAACCTAGCTTACATAACCCGACCTAACCTTACATAACCTAATCTAACCTAACGTAATCTAACCTAACCTTACATAACCTAATCTAACCTACCCTTACATAACCAACCTAACGTAATCTAACCTAACCTTACATAACCTGACCTAACGTAATCTAACCTAACCTTACATAACCAAATCAACCAACCTTACATAACCGACCTAACGTAATCTAACCTAACCTTACATAACCCAATCTAACCTAACCTTACATAACCTGACCTAACGTAATCTAACCTAACCTTACATAACCTGACCTAACATAATCTAACCTAACCTTACATAACCGACCTAACGTAGTCTAACCTAAGCTACATAACCTATCTAATCTAACCTGACCTAACGTAATCTAACCTAACCTTACATAACCTGACCTAACGTAATCTAACCTAACCTTACATAACCTGACCTAACTAACTAACCTAACCTACATAACCTAATTAACTAACTCATAACCTGACCTAACGTAGTCTAACCCTTACATAACCTAATCTAATCTAACCTGACCTAACGTAATCTAACCTAACCTTACATAACCTGACCTAACGTAATCTAACCTAACCTACATAACCAAATCTAGTCTAACCTTACATAACCGACCTAACGTAATCTAACCTAACCTTACATAACCCAATCTAATCTAACTTACATAACCCGACCAAATAATCTAACCTAACCTTCATAACCTGACCTAACGTAACTAACCTAACCTATAACCTAATTAACCTAACCTTACATAACCTGACCTAACATAATCTAACCTAACCTTACATAACCTAATCTAATTAACTCACATAACCTGACCTAACGTAATCTAACCTAACCTTACATAACCTAATCTAACCTAGCCTTACATAACCTGACCTAACGTAATCTAACGTAACCTTACATAACCTAATCTAACCTAACCTACATAACCTGACCTAACATAATCTAACCTAACCTTACATAACCTGACCTAACGTAATCTAACCTAACCTTACATAACCTGACCCAACGTAATCTAACCTAACCTACATAACCTAATCTAATCTAACCTTACATAACCCGACCTAACATAAATCTAACCTTACATAACCGACCTAACGTAATCTAACCTAACCACATAACCTAATCTAACCTAACTCACATAACCGACCTAACATAATCTAACCTAACCTTACATAACCTAATCTAATCTAACCTTATAACCTGACCTAACGTAATCTAACCTAACCTTACATAACCTAATCTAACCTAGCCTTACATAACCTGACCTAACGTAATCTAACGTAACCTTACATAACCTAATCTAACCTAACCTTACATAACCTGACCTAACATAATCTAACCAACCTCATAACCTGACCTAACGTAATCTAACCTAACCTACATAACCTGACCTAACGTAATCAACCTAACCTTACATAACCTGACCTAACGTAATCTAACCTAACCTTACATAACCTGACCTAACGTAATCTAACCTAACCTTACATAACCTGACCCAACATAATCTAACCTAACCTTACATAACCTAATCTAACCTAACCTTAACATAACCTGACCTAACGTAATCTAACCTAACCTTACATAACCTAATCTAATCTACCTTACATAACCTGACCTAACGTAATCTAACCTAACCTTACATAACCTAATTTAACCTAACTTACATAACCTGACCTAATAATCTAACCTAACCTTACACCTAATTTAACCTAACCTTACAACCTGACCTAACATAATCTAACCTAACCTTACATAACCTAATCTAACCTAACCTCCCTAGATAAAAATAAAATTGGGAGGGATGGCTAACCTTCAGGTGATCCTCAAACACACACATACATCACCTTAATCATATACCAATAAAGCTTTATGTTGAAATATATGTACCTCAGGTAGATGGGGGCCAGTACCCCAGGTAAGACCAGGTAGGGGAGAGGGGTCAGGTACTCTCAGGTAAGACCAGGTAGGATGGGGGTCAGGTACTCTCAGGTAAGACCAGGTAGGGGAGAGGGGTCAGGTACTCTCAGGTAAGACCAGGTAGGAGAGGGGTCAGGTACTCCTGTAAAGACCAGGTAGGGATGGGGTCACGTACTCAGGTAAGACCAGGGAGAGGGGTCAGTACTCTGGTAAGACCAGGTAGGGAGGGGGGTCAGGTACTCTCAGGCAAGACCAGTAGGGGATGGGGGCAGGTACTCAGGTAAGACCAGGTGGGGGGGGTCAGGTACCTCAGGTAAGGCGGGTGGGGGAGGTCAGGTACTTCCCAGGTAAGGCGACATTAACTTACATAAAAAGAAATATTGACTTCAGCCAAAGTACACGTTACTGTACCTTCACTTAACGGAACCTCTTAAACAGGTGACATTTGCCACTGCAAAATAAGTAGAGTTTGTACACTGTAACATAAGTAGAGTTTGTAAGTACCTCGTGAAATAAGTAGAGTTTGTAAGTAATTTGTAACATAAATAGAGTTTGTAGTACCTCGTGAATAAGTAGAGTTTATGTACCTCGTAACATAAATAGAGTTTGTAAGGACCTCTAACATAGCTATCTTAGGAGCTCAGTGTTTGTTTTACCGGAGGAAGTTAGACACGGTTGTGACCTGTTTCCTGTATTGGTTAGAAGCTTATGGACCTGAGTGGACTTTACTTTACGAGATACTTAAAACCTGTCTTCTTACGCTACCAAGTACTTACAAAACACGTACTTATTTCATTCTACTTAGATTACAATGTACTTATCAAAACTTACCTCTGCCATTTAAACTTCCTTCAAACCTCCAATTATAATTTTTCATATGTACGGTGTGTGTGTGTGTGTGTGTGTGTGTGTGTGTGTGTGTGTGTGTGTGTGTGTGTGTGTGTGTGTGTGTGTGTGTGTGTGTGTGTGTGTGCTTGTTATCATCCTCGGTAATAATAGTTCTAATATAACTGACATTAACAAAATCATTACAATAAAAATGTGAAAAATCTTTATTACAAAAAAATATGTAATAGTTGTTTTTGGTATATTTTGTATAAGATAGATTTTATATCATTGCAAAATTATGTTACTGTGAGTGAGTTCAGTATATTATCTTAGTGATTTAAGTTAAGATTAGGTTAAGTTAGGTAAGGTTAATTTAAGTTTTATTCAGCTTAGGGTAACTTCCCGCAGCCAAAGGGTTAGGTTAGGTTAAATTGGTTTAAGTAAGCTTAGTTTGGAATTAGGTTATGTTAAATTATGCTAGATTAGATTGGGTTAAATTTGGCTAGATTAGGTTACGTTAGGTTAGGTTAGGTTCTGGGTTCAGACTTAACGAGTCTCTAAAATACATATAATAACATGATTGCTAATTACTTAATCCCCCCTTGACCTCCATCTCGTTGATAATGATAAATGACGTCGTTTACCTCCCCAATGCTCCTAGCCTGAGACACGTTAACTCCTGAATTCCGTCAAGGTTAGTTGTATCCTCTTCAAGTAACCACAGATTTCAACCCTCCGTTAACCACAGATCTCAACCCTTCGTTAACCACAGATCTCAACCCTTCGTTAACCACAGATTTCAACCCTTCGTTAACCACAGATCTCAACCCTTCGTTAACCACAGATCTCAACCCTTCGTTAACCACAGATCTCAACCCTTCGTTAACCACAGATCTCAACCCTTCGTTAACCATTGGCCGTGTGATCATATTTTTACAGAATAATATACCGTTGACCGGCAGCGAAAAATTCTTCGTTAATCACCTAGGTCATTACAACGTCTTTTATCTCATGATTACAAGTTCGTTAATCACTCAATATGCCATAGCTCTCAGGTGTGTTAAGATATCGTTTATTAAAGGATTGATTTTTTCGTTAATCTTCTGTCTTGTCATGCTTGTCAGGGGTGTCGTTAAACTCATCACTCACTGGATGATGCCTTCGTTAATCACCTTGTTAAATGATGCTCATCCGGGTTATTGTAGTGTCGTTAATCACAGGAAAATAATGATCGTTTATTATTCATTGTGTGGTTAGTTTAAGGTCATTATCCTCTAGTTGATCACGGTATAATGATGGCGTTAATTACAGGTATATAAAGGAACACACACACACACACACACACACACACACACACACACACACACACACACACACTACAACAATTAATTATCTCAAATAAATTCAGCCAGGAATGAATTATATACATACAGTATAAATATTTTTTGGCAAACAATTAAAAGCAAAAAACAAATATATATATAAATCTTTATTGAACTAACGAGATGGAAAGGACCTCCATGAGAGTTTGTTTACCGATATAATGATGATGTGTCTGAATGTGTTGCTAAAGTAATTAACAAACGCACGCCACACACACACACACACACACACACACACACACACACACACACACACACACACACACACACACACACACACACAAACACGCACACACACACACACACACACACACACACACACACACACACACACACACACACACACACACACACACACACACACACACACAAACACGCACACACACACACACACACACACACACACACACACACACACACACACACACACACACACACACACACACACACACACACACACACACACACACAAAACACGCACACACACACTATCAGTTACTCTTACCAGGTGTTCCATTGTTATATATTATTTACAATTTTAGAAAACAAAATATTTCAAAGTTATACTGAATTCATGTAATTACCGTGATGAAGAGTGGTTGGGTGTAATAAATTGTGGTTGATTATAGTAGATTGTGGTTAGTGTAACAGATTGTGGTTGGGTGTACAGATTGTGGTTGATTATAGTAGATTGTGATTGGGTGTTGCAGATTGTGATTGGGTGTTGCAGATTGTGGTTGGGTAATAGATTGTGGTTGGGTGTAACAGATTGTGGTTGGGTGTAACAGATTGTGGTTGATTATAGTAGATTGTGATTGGGTGTTGTAGATTGTGATTGGTGTTGCAGATTGTGGTTGGGTGTAATAGATTGTGTTGGGTGTAACAGATTGTGGTTGGGTGTAATAGATTGTGGTTGGGTGTAACAGATTGTGGTGGTGTAATAGATTGTGTGAGTATAACAGATTGTGTTGAGTATAGATTGTGGTTGAATAAACGAAATTATGGTTGCGCCTAACATAGCAGAGTACTATACCTTGGTTCAAGACGTCATAATCTACCAACATTGTTGCCCCTCTCCCACCACCAACATTGTTACTCCCTTCCCCACCAACATTGTTACCCCTTCCCACCACCAACATTGTTACCCCTTCCCCACCACCAACATTGTTACTCCACCCCAATTACCAACATTGTTACTTCTACTCCCCACAACATTGTTACCCCTCCCCATCAACATTGTTACCCTCCCACCAACATCGTTATTCTCCCCCATCAACATTGTTACATTTCTCCCCACCAACATTGTTACCCTCCCATCAACATCGTTACCTCCTCCCCACCAACATTGTTACCCTCCATCAACATTGTTACCCTCCCACCAACATCGTTACCACCAAAATTGTTACCCCCACCAACATTGTACCTGCTTGCCATGTTGCAGTTTTTACCCGGAAGAGAGAAAAATAATGCTAGTATTTTCCTCAGTAATAAATGAGACCCATAATTCGGTAAACAATGGTTATTTAATTAACATAAGAGCAATAGAACGAGCGTAAAGAGGGTAATCCACTGACCTGATTCAATGATGCCCACGGTGGGAGAAAAGACTGTGTGTGGGAGCCATTTTCCAATTACCCGCGCGTACCTCTGGTTAATTATGGGTTTGGTGTCTCAATAACTAAGGTTTAAGACAGCCTTACCTGGTGGGAGAAAAAGGGATGCCTATAATGGAGCGTCTCAAAAAAAGTTTAAACAGTGAAAATCGTAAGTTTGTTTGGATACATTTTTTGAGACACGGTTTATGGAGGAGTTAATCATCCAGGAGGAAAAGTTTGTAACGTGTTCACAAAAAACGTGAGTAAATATGCGTGTTGTAGTGTTGGTGTGTGAAAGGTATACGAGCGACTGTGTTTTGGTTTACGAGGAGAATTAGAGTAGAATGACTCGATTAGAAGAGGAAAGACACTTGAGTCCTCACACACGCACACACACACACACACACACACACACACACACACACACACACACACACACACACACACACACACACACACACACACACACACACACACACTTCACATACTGGCCAACTCCTCCTGTTCTTCCCCAACTTTCCCCCAATCATCTACATCAACCCTAATCCCCAACCATCCCCATCATCACATCCCTACCCACCCCACCCCACCCTCCTCCCCGCCCCACCTCCCCCCACTATCCTCACTCTATTTTACCCCCTCCTCCACCTCCTCCTTCACTTCCTACGTCTTTCCCTCTCTCCCAATTTAAACCACCCATTCCCCATTTAGTCACACCCCACCAACCCCTGCCCTCCTCCCCCATTTAGTCACACCCCACCAACCCTGCTCCTCCCCCCCATTTAGTCACCCCACAACCCTGCTCCCTCCCCCAAGCACACCACCTCCCTCCCATTTAGCACACCCACCAACCCTGCCCCTCCCCATTTAGTCACACCCCACCAACCCCTGCCCCCCATTTAGTCACACCCACCACCCTGCCCCTCTCCCCATTTAGTCACACCCCACCAACCCTGCCCTCCCCATTTAGTCACACCCCACTGCCCCCCATTTAGTCACACCCCACCAACTTTTCACCCCTGCCTCCCATTTAGTACACCCCACCAACCCTGCCCTCCCCCATTTAGTCACACCCACCAACCCCTGCCCCTCCCATTTAGTCACACCCACCAACCCCTGCCCCCATTTAGTCACACCCCACCAACCCCTGCCCTCCCATTTAGTCACACCCCCAACCCTGCCTCCCCATTTATCACACCCACCAACCCCTGCCCTCCCCCCATTTAGTCACACCCCACCAACCCCTGCTCCCTCCCCATTTAGCACACCCCACCTCCTGCCCCATTTTCACCCCACCAACTCCTGCCCTCCCATTTAGTCACACCCACCAACCCCGCCCCCCATTTAGTCACACCCACCACTCCTGCCCTCCCAGTACCCACCAACCCTGCCCTCCCATTTGTCCACCACCAACCCTGCCTCCCATTTAGTCACCCCACCAACCCTGCCCACACTCCTGCTCCCATTTATCCCACATCCTGCCCTCCCATTATACACCACCAACCCTGCCCTCCCCATTTATCACACCCCACAACCCTGCCCTCCCCATTTAGTCACACCCACCAACCCTGCCCTCCCCATGCCACCACCCCTGCCCCCTCACCCCACTCCTGCCTCCCATTCAGTCACACCCCACCAACCCCTGCCCTCCCCATTTAGTCACACCCCACCAACTCCTGCCTCCCATTAGTCACCCCACAACCCCTGCTCCTCCCCATTTAGTCACACCCACCACCCCGCCTCTCCCATTTAGTCACCCCACCAACCCCTGCCCTCCCTCCCATTTAGTCACACACAACCCCTCTCAGTTACACCACCAACCCCTGCCCTCCCAGTTAGCCACACCCCACCAACCCCTGCCCCTCCCCCAGTTAGCCACACCCCTCTCAGGTTGCCCGCTGTGATAATCTCCACGATAAGACCAGTAATGACTGTATTACACAGAGACATACAGCCTTCTATGTCACTTGGCGCTGACAACCATCCTTACACAGACACGCAAAGACAATAAGTTACATCCTTCACTAGTTTTTATGTGTGTGTGTGTGTGTGTGTATGTGTGTGTGTGTGTGTGTGTGTGTGTGTGTGTGTGTGTGTGTGTGTGTGTGTGTGTGTGTGTGTGTGTGTGTGTGTGTGTGTGTGTGTGATTATCTTTATTCTCTCTTATTATCCATTGTTATCATAGTTTATATACAGCGTCTCTCTAACAGCTTGTTATCCCACAACTACTACTGGTGTGTGTGGTGGTGGTAGTGTGGTGTGTGTTGATGGTGTGGTGCGTTGGTGATGGTGGCGTGTGTTGGTGGTGGTGGTGTGTGGTGATGGTAGTGGTGGCAGTGAGCCGGTGGTGGTGGTGTGTGGTGGTGATAGTGTATTTGGTGTAGGGTAGAATGGTCATGGTGTGTGGGATGGTAGTGGTGGTAATGGTGGTATAGATGGTGTAATGGTGCTAGAGTATGTGGTATGGTGGTGGTCTGTTAAATGCAGGAATCCGGAAGTTAAGAATTAATGTTGATTTATGTTGATAATTTGAGTAACTGGAGATGAAGGTATGTGTGTGTGTGTGTGTGTGTGTGTGTGTGTGTGTGTGTGTGTGTGTGTGTGTGTGTGTGTGTGTGTGTGGCTGTTTTTTGTTTTGACTTAATTTCTTCCGTAATTTTATTAGGTTATGTAAAGTTAGGTTAGGATAGGTTAAGTAAGGTTAGGTTGTGTCAGGTTAGGTTATGTAAGGTTAGGTTAGGGTCAGGTTAGGTTAGGGTTAGGTTAGGTTAGGTTAGGTTAGAATGTTCAGTCATCAGGTGCAATAAACTATGGTGTCTAATCTTCAGGTGTTCCTATATACCAACTATATTACATCTGTTCCCCGTAACACCTTTGGTCATATATAATTAAATTTATCACATTCTTTTCCATTTCATTAATTTCATTTGTAATTCCTCAGGTGAAATTACCCTGTTCACTTGATATGACAGTATATCATTATGGAGTACAGTAAAAAAAAAACTCGATAAAAATTTGGAGATTTTTCGTAAATTTCCAAATGAATTTTTAGTCCTGTTGAAATATGAAACAGACCAGACAATTGTGTCTCCCTAAAATTTAAACTATTTTCATATTAACATCAGATCGCGCGAATATTAGGCAGCCCAGCTTATTTCACCTGATAATTAAACACCCTAACGCTACCTGGGGAGGTTAGTTTAGTAAATGTTTTGTTAATTCAAAGAATGTTGAGGTAATCAGTAATAAAGTCTCTTAAAACACCTGTAAGATATTTTTTATTAAAGTAATTAACAAGAAGCCAGGCAGGTGAGTGAGTATTGGGTATCACAGAACGAAGGTGATTAATTAAAAGAAAGTTCAATTATATTAGAGCTCAAATTTGTGTAAACTGATCGTGAAACAACACAAACCCCAAGTTTGAGAATTAATTATGGTGTTGAGAGTTGTGTGGGAGCATCATTGTTGTTGTTTTTTTTGTGTTTGGTGTATTGATGATGATGATGTGGTGTTGTTATTTATGTTGTTGTTGGTGGTGGTATTTGTGGCTTGTTGGGTGGTGGTGGTGATGGCTGTGGTGGTGGATGGTTGTGGTGCGATGTTGTTGGTGGTGATGTTGTTGTTGTTGTTGTTGGTGGTGGTGTTGATGGGAAGGTTGTTGGTGGTGACGTTGTTGTTGGTGGTGGTAGGTGATGATGGTTGTGGTGGTGATGTTGGTGGTGACGTTGTTGTTGTTGTTGGTGGTGGTGGTGTTGATGGTGATGTTGTTGTTGGTGGTGACGTTGTTGTTGTTGTTGTTGTTGGTGGTGGTGATGGTTATGGTGGTGATGTTGTTGGTTGATTGTTGTTGTGTTGTTGTTGGTGGTGGTGATGGCTGTGGTGGTGATGTTGGTATGACGTTGTTGTTGTGTTGTTGGTGGTGGTGATGGTTGTGTTGGTGATGTTGTTGCGGTGACGTTGTTGTTGCGGTGGTGGTGGTGATGTTGTTGGTGATGATGTTGGTGGTGACGTTGTTGGTGGTGGTGGTGGTGTTGATGGTGATGTTGTTGTTGGTGACGTTGTTGTGGTGATGTTGGTGGTGACGTTGTTGTTGTTGGTAGTATTTTGGTGGTGATGTTGTTGGTGGTGATGATGTTGTTGTTGGTGTTGTTGTTGTGGTGATGGTTGTGGTGGTGATGTTGGTGGTGATGTTGGTGGTGACGTTGTTGTTGTTGGTGGTGATGGTTGTGGTGGTGATGTTGTTGGTGGTGATGATGTTGTTGTTAGTGTTGTTGGTGGTGATGTTGTTGGTGGTGATGTTGTGGTTATTGTTGTTGGTGGTGAAGTGGTTGTTGGTTATTTTGGTAGTGATGTTGTTTTTGGTGAAGTTGATTGGTGTTGTTGTTGGTGGTGGTGATGTTGTTGTTGGTGGTGATGTTGTTGTGGTTATTGTTGGTAGAAGTGGTTGTCGTTGTTGTTGTTGTTGGTATTGGTGGTGGTGTTATTATTATTGTTGTTGGTAATGGTGATGTTATTGGTGGTGATGTTGTTGGTTATGATGATGATGATGATGATGATTGATGTTGTTGTTGGTGGCGTTGTTATTGCTGTTGGTCGTGATGTTGTTGGTGTTCTTGTTGTTGGTAATGCTGGTGATGGTGATGTTGTTGTTGTTGGTGGTGGTGATGGTGATGTTGTTGGTAATGGTGGTGATGGTGTTGTTGTTGGTAATGGTGGTGGTGGTGATGGGTTGTTGGTGGTGGTGGTGGTGGTGGTGATGTTGGTTGTTGTTGTTGGTACTTTGGTGGTTATGGTGTTGTTGTTGGTGATGGTGGTGATGCGGTGTTGTTGGATGGTGGTGGTGGTGATGTTGTTGTTGTTGGTGATGGTGGTGGTGGTGGTGATGTTGTTGTTGTGGTGATGGTGATGGTGATGTTGTTGGTGGTGATGGTGGTGGTGATGTTGTTGTTGGTACTTTGGTGGTGGTGGTGATGTTGTTGCTGTTGGTAATGGTGGTGATGGTGGTGTTGTTGTTGGTGGTGGCGTGGTGATGGGCTGGTGGTGGTGACGTTGTTGGTTGTGGTGGGTGGTGGATGTTTGTTGTTGTTGGTGGGGTTTGGTGGTGATGGTGACGTTGTTGTTGGTGGTGGTGGTGATGTTGTTGTTGGTTGGTGATGGTGTTGTTGTTGTTGGTGGTGGTGATGTTGTTGTTGTTGTTGTTGGTGGTGGTGGTGAGTGTTGTTGTTTGGTGATGGTGGTGGTGGTGGTGGTGATGTTGTTGTTGGTATGGTGGTGATGGTGTTGTTGGTGTTGTTGGTATGGTGGTGGTGGTGATGTTGTTGTTGTTGTGGTGATGGTGGTGTGGTGATGTTGTTGTGGTGGTGGTGGTGATGTTGTTGGTGTTGTTGGTGGTGATGGTGGTGGTGACGTTTTGTTGTTGTTGGTGGCAATGGTGGTGGGTGATGGTGTTGGTGGTTGGTGGTGATGGTGATGTTGTTGTTGTTGGTGGTGGTGGTGGTGATGTTGTTGTGGTGGTGATGGTGATGTTGTTGTTGGTGTTGTTGTTGTTGGTGGTGAGTTGTTGTTGTTGTTGTTGTTGGTGTATGGGTGGTGGATGTTGTTGTTGTTGTTGGTGGTGATGGTTGTGGTGGTGATGTTGTTGTTGTTGTTGGTGACGGTGGTGTGGTGTTGTTGTTGGGTGGTGGTGGTGGTGGTGATGTTGTTGTTGTTGTTGGTGAGGTGGTGATGTTGTTGTTGTTGGTGGTGGTGGTGGATGGTGAGTTGTTGTTGTTGTTGGTGATGGTGGCGGTGGTGTTGTTGTTGTTGTTGGTGATGGTGGTGGTGATGATGTTGTTGTTGTTGTTGTTGTTGTTGTTGTTGGTGATGGTGGTGGTGTGACGTTGTTGTTGTTGTTGTTGTTGGTTGTTTGTTGTGGTTTGGTGATGGTGGTGATGTTGTTGTTGTTGTTGTTGTTGTTGGTGGTAGGTGGTGGTGATGTTGTTGTTGGTGTTGTTGTTGTTGGTGTTGTTGTTGTTGTTGGTTGGTGTTGATGGTGTTGTTGTTGTTGGTGGTGAGGTGTTGTTGTTGTTGCTGTTGTTGTTGTTGTTTGGTGTTGGTGATGGTTGTGGTGGTGATGTTGTTGGTGTTGTTGTTGTTGTTGGTTGGTGGTGATGGTGGTGGTGGTGATGTTGTTGTTGTTGTTGTTGTTGTTGTTGTTGGTGATGGTGGTGGTGGTGATGTTTGTTGTTGTTGTTGTTGTTGTTGTGGTGTTGTTGTTGTTGTTGTTGTTGTTGTTGGTGGTGATGGTGGTGATGTTGTTGTTGTTGTTGTTGTTGGTGATGGTGGTGGTGGTGATGTTGTTGTTGGTGTTGGGTTGTTGTTGGTTTGGTGGTTGTTGTTGTTGGTGATGGTGGTGGTGGTGGTGATGTGTTGTTGTTGTTGGTAATGGTGGTGGTGGTGATGTTGTTGTTGTTGGTGTGGTGGTGGTGGTGATGTGTGTGTTGTTGTTGTTGTTGGTGATGGTGGTGGTGGTGATGTTGTTGTTGTGGTGATGGTGGTGGTGGTGATGTTGTTGGTTGTTGTTGTTGTTGTTGTTGGTGGTGGTGGTGGTGATGTGGTGATGTTGGTGTTGGTGACGTTGTTGTTGTTGTTGGTGGTGGTGATGGTGTTGATGGTGATGTTGTTGGTGGTGACGTTGTTGTTGGTGGTGGTGGTGTTGATGGTTGTGGTGGTGATGGTTGTGGTGGTGATGTTGTTGGTGGTGACGTTGTTGTTGGTGGTGGTGGTGATGGTTGTGGTGGTGATGTTGTTGTTGTTGGTGGTGGTGGTGGTGGTGTTGATGGTGATGTTGGTGGTGACGTTGTTGTTGTTGTTGTTGGTGGTGGTGGTGTTGATGGTGATGTTGTTGGTGGTGACGTTGTTGTTGGTGGTGGTGGTGGTGATGGTTGTGGTGGTGATGGTTGTGGTGGTGATGTTGTTGGTGGTGACGTTGTTGTTGGTGGTGGTGGTGATGGTTGTGGTGGTGTTGATGGTGATGTTGGTGGTACGTTGTTGTTGGTGGTGGTGGTGATGGTTGTGGTGGTGATGGTTGTGGTGGTGATGTTGTTGGTGGTGACGTTGTTGTTGTTGTTGTTGTTGTTGGTGGTAGTGGTGGTGTTGATGGTGATGTTGGTAGTGACGTTGATGTTGTTGTTGGTGGTGTGGTGATGGTGTTGATGGTGATGTTGTTGGTGGTGACGTTGTTGTTGGTGGTGGTGGTGATGGTTGTGGTGGGTGATGTTGTTGTTGACGTTGTTGTTGTTGGTGGTGTGGTGGTGATGGTTGTGGTGGTGATGTTGGTGGTGATGTTGTTGTTGGTGACGTTGTTGTTGTTGTTGGTGACGTTGTTGTTGTTGGTGGTGGTGTGATGGTTGTGGTGGTGATGTTGGTGGTGATGTTGTTGTTGGTGACGTTGTTGTTGTTGGTGGTGGTGGTGATTTGTGGTGGTGATGTTGGTGGTGATGTTGTTGGTGGTGACGTTGGTGTTGTTGTTGGTGGTGGTGGTGTTGATGGGATGTTGGTGGTGACGTTGTTGCTGTTGGTGGTGGTGGTGATGGTTGTGGTGGTGATGTTGTTGTTGGTGACGTTGTTGTTGTTGGTGGTTGGTGATGGTTGTGGTGGTGATGTTGGTGGTGATGTTGGTGGTGACGTTGGTGTTGTTGTTGTTGTTGGTGGTGGTGGTGATGGTTGTGGTGGTGATGGTTGTGGTGGTGATGTTGTTGGTGGTGACGTTGTTGTTGTTGTTGTTGTTGGTGGTAGTGGTGGTGTTGATGGTGATGGGTGGTGACGTTGTTGTTGTTGTTGTTGTTGGTGGTGGTGGTGGTGTTGATGGTGATGTTGTTGTTGGTGGTGACGTTGTTGTTGGTGGTGGTGGTGATGGTTGTGGTTGGTGATGGTTGTGGTGGTGATGTTGTTGGTGGTGACGTTGTTGTTGGTGGTGGTGGTGATGGTTGTGGTGGTGTTGATGGTGATGTTGTTGTTGGTGGTGACGTTGTTGTTGGTGGTAGTGGTGATGGTTGTGGTGGTGATGTTGGTGGTGATGATGTTGTTGGTGGTGACGTTGGTGTTGTTGTTGGTGGTGGTGGTGGTGTTGATGGAATGTTGGTGGTGACGTTGTTGTTGGTGGTGGTGGTGATGGTTGTGGTGGTGGTGGTGTTGATGGAGATGTTGGTGGTGACGTTGTTGTTGTTGGTGGTGGTGGTGATGGTTGTGGTGGTGATGTTGGTGGTGATGTTGGTGGTGACGTTGGTGTTGTTGTTGTTGTTGGTGGTGGTGGTGGTGGTGTTGATGGTGATGTTGTTGGTGGTGACGTTGTTGTTGGTGGTGGTGGTGATGGTTTTGGTGGTGATGGTTGTGGTGGTGATGTTGTTGGTGGTGACGTTGTTGTTGTTGTTGGTGGTGACGTTGTTGTTGTTGTTGTGGTGGTGACGTTGTTGTTGTTGGTGGTGGTGGTGATGGTTGTGGTGGTGATGTTGGTGGTGATGTTGTTGGTGGTGACGTTGGTGTTGTTGTTGGTGGTGGTGGTGTTGATGGAGATGTTGGTGGTGACGTTGTTGCTGTTGGTGGTGGTGGTGATGGTTGTGGTGGTGATGTTGTTGGTGACGTTGTTGTTGTTGGTGGTGGTGGTGATGGTTGTGGTGGTGATGTTGGTGGTGATGTTGGTGGTGACGTTGGTGTTGTTGTTGTTGTTGGTGGTGGTGGTGATGGTTGTGGTGGTGATGGTTGTGGTGGTGATGTTGTTGGTGGTGACGTTGTTGTTGTTGTTGTTGTTGGTGGTAGTGGTGGTGTTGATGGTGATGTTGGTGGTGACGTTGTTGTTGTTGTTGTTGTTGGTGGTGGTGGTGGTGTTGATGGTGTTGTTGTTGTGGGTGACGTTGTTGTTGGTGGTGGTGGTGATGGTTGTGGTGGTGATGGTTGTGGTGGTGATGTTGTTGGTGGTGACGTTGTTGTTGGTGGTGGTGGTGATGGTTGTGGTGGTGTTGATGGTGATGTTGTTGTTGGTGGTGACGTTGTTGTTGGTGGTAGTGGTGATGGTTGTGGTGGTGATGTTGGTGGTGATGTTGTTGGTGGTGACGTTGGTGTTGTTGTTGGTGGTGGTGGTGGTGTTGATGGGATGTTGGTGGTGACGTTGTTGTTGGTGGTGGTGGTGATGGTTGTGGTGGTGGTGGTGTTGATGGGATGTTGGTGGTGACGTTGTTGTTGTTGGTGGTGGTGGTGATGGTTGTGGTGGTGATGTTGGTGGTGATGGGTGGTGACGTTGGTGTTGTTGTTGTTGGTGGTGGTGGTGGTGGTGTTGATGGTGATGTTGTTGGTGGTGACGTTGTTGTTGGTGGTGGTGGTGATGTTTTGGTGGTGATGGTTGTGATGTTGTTGGTGGTGACGTTGTTGTTGTTGTTGGTGGTGACGTTGTTGTTGGTGGTGATGTTGGTGGTGACGTTGTTGTTGTTGGTGGTGGTGATGTTGTTGTGGTTATTGTTGGTGGTGAAGGTTGTTGTTGGTGTGGTAGTGATGTTGTTTGTTGGTGGTGATGTTGTTGTTGGTGAGTTGTTGTTGTTGGTATTGGTGGTGGTGTTATTATTATTGTTGTTGGTAATGGTGATGTTATTGGTGGTGATGTTGTTGTTGTTGATGATGATGATGATGATGATGATGATTGACGTTGTTGTTGGTGGTGGTGGCGTTGTTATGTTGCTGTTGGTCGTGATGTTGTTGGTGTTCTTGTTGTTGGTAATGGTGGTGGTGGTGATGTTGTTGTTGTTGGTAATGGTGGTAGTGATGGGTGTTGTTGTTGTTGTTGGTAATGGTGGTGATGTTGTTGGTGGCTCTTGTTGTTGGTAACGCTGGTGGTGATGGTGTTGTTGTTGTTGGGTAATGGTGGTGGTGATGGTGTTGTTGTTGTTGTTGGTAATGGTGGTGGTGGTGATGTTGTTGTTGGTAATGGTGATGGTGGTGGTGGTGATGTTGTTGGTGTGGTGGTGGTGGTGATGTTGTTGTTGGTAATGGTGATGGGTGGTGATGTTGTTGGTAATGGTGGTGGTTGTATGGTGGTGGTGGTGATGTTGTTGTTGTTGGTAATGGTGTGGTGATGTTGTTGTTGGTAATGGTGGTGATGTTGTTGTTGTTGGTAACTGGAGATGGTGATGTTGTTGTTGTTGGTAATGGTGGTGGTGGTGATGTTGTTGTCGGTAATGGTGGTGGTGGTGGTGATGTTGTTGTTGTTGGTAATGGTGGTGGTGGTGGTGATGTTGTTGTTGGTAATGGTGGTGGTGATGGTGATGTTGTTGTTGTTGGTGGTGGTGTGGTGGTGGTGATGTTGGTAATGGTGGTGATGGTGATGTTGTTGTGTGGTGGTGGTGGTGATGTTGTTGTTGTTGTTGGTAATGCTGGAGATGGTGATGTTGTTGTTGGTAATGGTGGTGGTGGTGATGTTGTTGGTAATGGTGGTGGTGATGGTGATGTTGTTGTTGTTGTTGTAGTGGTGGTGGTGGAATGTTGTTGTGGTGATGGTGATGTTGTTGTTGGTAATGGTGGTGGTGGTGATGTTGTTGTTGGTAATGGTGGTGGTGGTGATGTTGTTGTTGTTGTTGTGGTGGTGGTAGTGGTGATGTTGTTGTTGTTGGTGTGGTGGTGATGTTGTTGTTGGTAATGGTGGTGATGTTGTTGCTGTTGTTGGTAATGGTGGTGGTGGTGATGTTGTTGTTGTTGGTAATGGTGGTGGTGGTGATGTTGTTGTTGTTGGTAATGGTGGTGGTGGTGATGTTGTTGTTGTTGGTAATGGTGGTGATGTTTGTTGTTAGTGGTGGTGATGTTGTTGCTGTTGTTGGTAATGGTGGTGGTGGTGATGTTGTTGTTGTTGGTAATAATTGGTGGTGGTGATGTTGTTGTTGTTGGTGTGGTGGTGGTGGTGATGTTGTTGTTGTTGGTAATGGTGGTGGTGGTGATGTTGTTGTTGGTGTGGTGGTGGTGGTGATGTTGTTGTTGTTGGTAATGGTGGTGGTGGTGATGTTGTTGTTGGTAATGGTGGTGGTGGTGATGTTGCTGTTGTTGGTAATGGTGCTGGTGATGTTGTTGTTGTTGTTGGTAATGGTGGTGCTGGTGATGTTGTTGTTGTTGTTGGTAATGGTGGTGCTGGTGATGTTGTTGTTGTTGTTGGTAATGGTGATGTTGTTATTTTGTAATATATTTTGTGTGTCTGTTGTTCTCGGTAATAATATAATAATAATAAAAAATAATAATAATGATAATAATACTAATAATAGTGACCATATTCGTAGCCTCTATCTCTTCCTCCCTCCCAACCTCCTTCCCACTCTCCCTTCCACCATCCTATCCTACCCCCCCCTCCTGTTAATCCCACCACGGGTCTCACGGTCACGTATCATATCGACAAGGGAGGGGGGGATCGACATGATAAGGGGGAGGGGAGAGAATGGGAAGGGGGGGATGAGGAGGGGGGTGGGGGGTGGGAGTGGATTATTTACCGTTGTGGTCTGGATCACTAATCAATACAGGTGTTCATTCGTGCTTGACGGGGTGACAAATGCTTCCAGGGTTAGTGTCCTCCTCCTCCCTTCCTTCTCCCTACTTCCCTCCCTCCTATCACCCCTTCCTCCCTCCATGTCTTTTCTCTTCTCGCCTTCCTCAATACCCCCCATTCTCTCTACTATGACCAATCGTTTAAGTTTTTTCAGGGCGACAAGGTAACACTCTCCCCGACCACTTGTTCTGAATAAGATCACCTCTGTTATAGCGAGGGTGTGTAGTCATGGTGAGGGAGTGTGACCTGTCGTGCAGTGTTGGGGGTTAGCAGGTGTTAGGGCGGGGAGGGAGGGGACGGGAGAGGGTGGTGGGGGGATGGAAGGGAGGTGGAGGGAAGGGGGAGGGAGAAGGAGGGAAGAGGAGGAAGAAGGAGAGAGGGGATGTCTTTGGTGTCATTCATGTGAGGAGAAAAACACAGAAACCTGAAGTACTGATTTTCTTGTTTTCTTTGCATGGTCTTTAGTTAGTGTGTGTGTGTGTGTGTGTGTGTGTGTGTGTGTGTGTGTGTGTGTGTGTGTGTGTGTGTAATAATAATAAATAATAATAATAATAATTAACGGTTTATTGAAAAAGTTCTGCAGCCCGAAGGCTGAAAATATACATTGGACATAAATGACTTATTACATACATTGGTGGTTTAACAAAAGCCTTCATTAGAGAAAGGTGAAGGAACATACAGATTAATGTTTACAGTGGAGGTCACGTAGATCTTGTGAGCTAAGGTGTTGAACAGCAGACATAAGAACATAAGAACATAAGAATGGAGGAAACTGCAGCGGGCCTATTGACCCATACTGGACAGTCCCGTTTATACCCAACCCCTATTGCTCATATAGGTATCCAACATATGTTTAAAGCTATCCAGCGTATTCGAGTTAGTAATGATATTTGGTAACTTGTTCCATTCATCCACAACTCTGTTTCCAAACCAGTGTTTACCTATTTCACACCGAAATCTAAATTTGTCTAATTTAAAACCATTGTTACGAGTTCGCTCCTGGTTGGATAGTTTGAGTACCTTTGTAATGTCCCCTTTGTTTAACCCTGACTTCCATTTATACACCTCTATCATGTTGCCCCTCACTCTACGTCTCTCGAGGGAGTGCAAATTAAGATGCTTTAACCTGTCTCTGTACTCAAGGTTCCTAATGCCCGGGATTAGTCTTGTCATTCTCCTCTGGATTCTTTCCAAGGATTCTATATCCATTCTGTAATACCGTGACCAGAACTGAACTGCGTAATCCAGGTGAGGTCTCACAAACGCTAGATATAATTTTAAGATGACCTCGCTGGTCTTGTAACTAATACTCCTCTGTATGAACCCAAGTACTTTATTAGCCTTGTTACGAGCAAAAACACATTGTTTACTTGGCTTAAGATTCCTACTTATCATTACTCCTAAATCTCTCTCGCAGTCGGATTCCACAATGGCATCGTTGTTCATCTGGTAACTGGTTTCCCTGTTTACATCTCCTATACTGAGTACTTTACATTTGTCCACATTAAATTTCATCTGCCATTTTTCCGACCATTCGAAAAATTTGTTTAGATCTTCCTGTAGTTTTGCAGAGTCCTCGTCAGATTTAATTACACGTCCTATTTTAGTGTCATCAGCAAATTTACTTATGTTGCTGTCTATGCCGATATCTATGTCGTTTATGTATATAATAAATAATAATGGTCCAAGTACTGAGCCTTGGGGAACTCCACTAGTGACGTTGCTCCAATGGGATTTAGTGCAGTTAATGCTCAGTAGCTGTTTTCTGTTCTATAACCACGTCCTAATCCATTTTAGAATATCACCTTTAATGCCACGAGCCTCCACTTTTCTAGTCTTTCGTGGGGGACTCTTTCGAAGGCTTTGCTAAAGTCGAGATATACCACATCATAATTGTGCCCCTCGTCCACCGATTCGAAAACTGATGAAAAGAATGTTAATAGAATAGTTAGACATGAACGCCCGCTTGTGAAGCCATGTTGGGAATCATTGATCAACTTGTGCTTCTCCAGGTGGTTTTGAATAGAGTTTGAAATGATTGATTCTAGTAATTTGCCTACTATTGATGTTAGAATGATTAGGCGGTAGTTAGAGGATAGTGATCTATCCCCCTTCTTGAAAATCGGTATTACATTCGCTATCCTCCAGGATTCTGGTACTACACCTGTTTTTAATGACATGTTAAACAACTTTGCTAAGGGCATACTAAGCTCTTCCTTACATTCCTTTAATACTCTGGCAAATATCTCATTGGGACCAGGTGACTTATTAGGCTTCAGTTTGTCTATTTGCTTGTTAACATTGTTACTAGTCACTACTATCTCGCTTAATTTGTTTTCTTCACTATCTCTGAATAGAGTCGGTGCCTCGGGTACCATGTTTAAATTTTCCTTGGTGAAAACTGTTGAAAACTATCTATTCAGATTATTGCTCATTTTTCCGTCGTTATCAGTTAGCTCGCCGGTATCTGAACGTATTGGTCCAATCTTATCTCGTGTTTTAGTTTGATACATTTGGTAGAATCCTTTGGGGTTTGTCTTCGCCTCCCCTGCTACCTTCAGTTCATAGTTCCTCTTGGCTTTTCTAATCTCGGTCTTAACCCTACCGGCCAATACCTTATAATACTCCCTGAGGTAAATTTCACCACGATTTATCCTTCTACCTATAGCCTTCCTTTGGCCAATAATGTTCTTTAAATAATTATTTATCCATTTAGGGTCATTGTTGACTGATCTGAGTTTTTTGTATGGTACGTTCTGCCTTTGTGCATTAAGTAACTCATTATTTAAATTGTCGTGGAACTCGGCAATCTCAGATCTCGTTATCAGGTCGGTGTCATCTGTCAGGTTCACACCCTTGAGTAGTAACTCCCTCCCAGATGGTGTTAGGAGGGACCTCACGTGGTGTAGTAGTTCCCTCACAGACGGTGTTATGAGTGACCTGACGTGGTGTAGTAATTCCCTGACAGGTGGTGTTATGAGTGACCTCACGTGGTGTAGTAACTCCCTCCCAGATGGTGTTAGGAGTTACCTCACGTGGTGTAGTCATTCCGTCACAGGTGGTGTTATGAGGGGCTTGACATGGTGTAGTAATTCCCTCACAGATGGTGTTATGAGGGACCTGACGTGGTGTAGTAATTCCCTCACAGATGGTGTTATGAGGGGTCTGACGTGGTGTAGTAATGAGGAACCTCACATGATGCTGTAGCAACTCATTCACTACGTGGTGTCGTAGCATCATAGGGGTACCATGTGGTCTGGTGTCACAGGACCTCAATGAGGTGTGGTCCCAGGCCTCCCTATCGTGGACGGATTAACACATAGCTGGTGTTGTTGAGTCTCAGGGGCAGTTATCACTGGGTACCTGGGACCTCACCATGTGAAGGTTAGCTTGGGTAGGACTCGGCTGTTATTGTTTAATTGTTTTTTCACTGACTTAAGCACTGTTCACCACTATTCAACACTGGTCCCATTCCTTTCCTAAATGAAGTAGTAGCTTCTGGCGAGAACTTGTTGATATTCCGGTGGGGGGGAGGGTTCATGGGAGGGTGTTGGTATGGGCCAACATACAGTTGACGTGGCTGCTGCTGAGCAGCGCCAGGTACGTCTTGACCCTTCGGTGGTCAAGGATGTAGTGTGTGTTTGTGTGTGTGTGTGTGTGTGTTATACGCGACGCCTGTACACCTATCATAGGACTACTTGCTTTCATAATGGTAATATTTGTATTCCATTAATATATTAATATGTTCAAGTATTAATGAAGCTATATTGAGACGCCTCTAAAATGGCTTCCTAACAGAGGGCCATTTTGAGATCCATTATAAAGCAGACTATCTTTTAAGTCATCGTACTCGAGGGGTTAAGTCATCGTACTCGAGGTAAAGGTTAAGTCATCGTGCTCGAGGGATTAGGTCATCGTACTCTAGGGGGTAAGTCATCGTACTCAAAGGGTTAATAAATTTCCGATAAAGTCAATATAGTTTTCGAAAAAATTCCTACAGGAAGCCATTTTAAAAGCCCCCCCCCCCCATAGTATCCACACAGAGGCCATTTTAAAGTCCATAACAAATGAATATCGACATCTGACACAACTCGACCATTCGTGTCATTTTCAGCGGATATTAAGTTGCCAGTTTAAACCACCATTACGACTTTCTCCTCTCCCGTGACTCAGTGGAAGAGATTTCTGTCCCATAATACACGATGGATGTTTCCCCCCGTTAGTGGAAGGGGTAGAATGGAAGGGATAGGGAAGAGAGAGGAGAGGAGAGGAAGGAAAAGAAAAGAAGAGGATGGGATAGGGAAGAAGAGGAAGGGTAAATGCACACTTAAGATTCTGAACACACACTAATAATTCTAAATAATTATCTCTTTCTCTATGTATCTCGCTTCTTTCTCTGTATCTCGCTCTCTTTCTCTCTCTTCCTTCTATCTCTTTCTCTCTATCTCTCAACACCAGCTCGAGTGTGTGAGAGAAAAGATTCTTGTCTCTCAGTATAAAGTTAGATGGGCTTCTTCTCAAGGTTGTGATGTCCTGATGTTGTTTTGAGGGTGTGTGGGGGCTGTCCATAGTGGGGGTGGGGAGGAGGAAGTAGGGAGGATGGGGAGAGGAGGGACGGGAAGGGAGGGAGCGAGAGGGGGAAGGAGAGGGGTATATGAAAGGAACTGGAAGGGGAGGCGAAGGGGTATGAGAAAGAAGGGGAGGAAGTGAGGGAAGGGCGGGAGAAAGGAGATGGTCAGGGGAGTATGGCCCTTCACCAGACGAGGAAGCTCTAATGCCTTGGGATAGGGAAGAGAAGGGAGGAGGAAGAAGGGAAGAGGGAGAAAAGGAAGAGAGGAGGAAGCTGAAAATAATATCGATAAAAAAGTGACGAAGGAGAAGAGGAGAGAAAGAGAAGAGAAAATAGACAGAGGGGAAGTGAGACAGAGGAAAGAGGAAGAAAAGAAGGAACAAGGAGGAGGAAAGGAGAAAGAAGAAGGATAAAAAGAGGAAGAGATAAAACAGAGGAACTGGACAAAGAGAGAGAGGGGGGGGGGGGGGGGGGGGGGGGGGGGGCTCTTTATTTACAGCCACTGTTGAAAAATATAAAACCCAGAGCTCAGCGACACACCATCCCGCCTCCAGCACAAGGACAACCATCCTTAAACAATAAATAAACAATAAATAAGCAATCAAATAAAGAAGTGAACAACAAATAAAAATTAAACAAGTAAACAATAAAAAATAAAAAATTCACAAATAAACAATAAACAAATAAACAATAATTTACCAAATAAACAATGAACAAGTAAGCAATAAATAAACAATAAAGTAAAATATTAATAAACACGGACTAACTTCTCCCATAAAATCCGTTAAAAGGAGGTTTCACATATAACGGACTACTCTCATATAGTCCGTTAAAGGTTTCATATATAACGGACTACTCTCATATAGTCCGTTAAAGGTTTCATATATAACGGACTACTCTCATATAGTCCGTTAAAGGTTTCATATATAACGGACTACTCTCATAGTCTGTTAAAGGTTTCATATATAACGGACTACCCTCATATAGTCCGTTAAAGGTTTCATATATAACGGACTACTCTCATATAGTCCGTTAAAGGTTTCTTATATAACGGACTACTCTCATATAGTCCGTTAAAGGTTTCATATATAACGGACTACCCTCATATAGTCCGTTAAAGGTTTCATATATAACGGACTACCCTCATATAGTCCGTTAAAAGAGGTTTCACATATAACGGACTACCCTCATATAGTCCGTTAAAAAGTTTCATATATAACGGACTACCCTCATATAGTCCGTTAAAGGAGGTTTCATATATAACGGACTACCCTCATATAGTCCGTTAAAGGAGGTTTCATTTGTAACGGACTACTCTCATATAGTCCGTTAAAGGAGGTTTCATATATAACGGACTACCCTCATATAGTCCGTTAAAAGAGGTTTCACATGTAACGGACTACTCTCATATAGTCCGTTAAAGGTTTCATATATAACGGACTACTCTCATATAGTCCGTTAAAGGTTTCATATATAACGGACTACTCTCATATAGTCCGTTAAAGGTTTCATATATAACAGTTTCTCTCGACGACCCGTTAAAGGAGGTTTCTATATAACGGACTACCCTCCACATAGTCCGTTAAGGAGGTTTCACATATAACAGACTACCCTCGCCTATAGTCAAACCAAAGGTTTCCTTATGCAACAGACCTTTCCTGTAGACCGTTAAAGGAGGTTTCATATATAACGGACTACCCTCATATAGTCCGTTAAAAGAGGTTTCACATATAACGGACTACCCTCATATAGTCTGTTAAAAGGTTTCATATATAACGGACTACCCTCATATAGTCCGTTAAAGGAGGTTTCATATATAACGGACTACTCTCACATAGTCCGTTAAAAGGTTTCATATATAACGGACTACCCTCATATATAACGGACTACCCTCCTATATAACGGACTACCCTCCTATATAACGGACAACCCTCCTATATAACGGACTACCCTCCTATATAACAGACTACCCTCCTATATAACGGACAACCCTCCTATATAACGGACTACCCTCCTATATAACAGACTACCCTCCTATATAAAGGACTACCCTCCTATATAACAGACTACCCTCCTATATAAAGGACTACCCTCCTATATAACAGACTACCCTCCTATATAACAGGACTACCCTCCTATATAACGGACAACCCTCCTATATAACGGACTACCCTCCTATATAACAGACTACCCTCCTATATAACGGACAACCCTCATATATAACGGACTACCCTCCTATATAACGGACTACCCTCCTATATAACAGACAACCCTCCTATATAAAGGACTACCCTCCTATATAACAGACTACCCTCCTATATAAAGGACTACCCTCTCACGTAATAATACAAAAATAGTTTAAATTTCTCTCAAACTCAAAAGCGTTAACAAAAACAAAAGATAAAATCACTCTGAATATATTATCCGTGATCTAAATATATACATTACCAATATATACCTATCTTTCTATATAACAAAAAGCGTTGAAAAAAATAGCCGCTGTTTTTATACCACTAAACACTACGAGAAAATATATATTCTATGTCGTATATATTTTTTCGAGTTGTGGAAATTGCTTTGAATATATCTAATGGTGAAATATTAATGTTGCCAAATTATCGCTCCAAATTTTCCCCGAATTATTTTCAACACAGGAACGGGATTTTTTTTTTCTTTTTTCTACCACGGCTGAAGTCTTCCCGCAGATGTGTATTTCTGATGTCTTACCGCTGTTGTGTATTTGTGAAGTCCTCCTGCTGCTGATGTCTTCTCGCTGGTGTATATTGCTGGTGTCTTGTCTTCCCGTTGAAGTGTGTATTTCTGGTGTCTTCCCGCTGGTGAGTATTTCTAGTGTCTCCCGCTGTTGTTTATTTCTGGTGTCTTCCCGCTGATGTTTATTTCTGGTGTCTTCCCGCTGGTGAGTATTTCTAGTGTCTTCCGCTGTTGTTTATTTCTGGTGTCTTCCCGCTGGTGTGTATTTCTAGTGTCTTCCGCTGTTGTTTATTTCTGGTGTCTTCCCGCTGTAGTGCCGTTTAATTTGTGATGTACACACACACACACACACACACACACACACACACACTCACTGTCTTGTCAGCTTTCTCGATTACATACCGCCATCTCGAAACGAAAAACGTCTGTAGCTGTCGCATTGATTTCACTAAAGCGTTCGACCTAGTCGACCACAATATAATATCAACAAAGCTATTGACCTCGGGCTTCGGAGAATCTCATACCACTAGCTTACAGACTTCCTCAGTGACCGAGCTATTACTTCAGGGGCTGTCTCCACCTTTCAGTCACTCCTGTGGCGTCCCCAAAGCGCAAGATGGGACCACTCTGCTTCCTTATGCTCATCAATGATGCCCTAAGAGAAACCCCTGCTCGCTGGAAATATGTCGACGACTCCACCATTGGGATCAGCGTCAACAATTCCGCCCCCAACTATACCGCCCTTCAGGATTTATTGAACAGTCTCCAAAACTGGGCCACCAACAACCATGTCACCATCAACCATACCAAGACAATGGTTATGCACATCAACCTCTCCTCCGACATTGTCCCACCTCCTTCCATTACCCTAGGTCCGAACACACTCCAGGTTGTAGATTCCACAAAGCTCCTCGGCGTCACCATAGACAACAAACTAAATTGGAAACCACACGTCAGTGAAGTTGTCAAAGCCTCCAGTTTCCGTCTCCACCTGCTCCGCCGACTCAAGTCCCTCGGAGTTCCTGCACACGAGCTCCTCAGTGTATACACAACATTCATACTTCCCAAGCTCACCTATGCCTCCCCACCTGGTCTTCCTCCCTAAATGCCACACAACGTAAACACCTAGAAAAAGTGCAAAAGAGGGCATGCAAGATTATTCTCTCCCCTTCCTACTCCACATATCAAGAAGCGCTCAACACACTGACCCTTTCGACTCTCACTGACCATCACCACGACCTCATCTGCAAATTTGGTAAGAAGCTTCTACACCATCCCCGACACCGGCTCCTACTACCACCTGAGATCCCCTGTCCAAGAATTGCTGTTCAACACCACAACACATCCAGCCCATACGTGCTGAACTGATCTCTATAAGAACAGCCCAGTCCCAACCATTGTAAAAATTATCAATAACATGTAATAAATCAGTGTATTCCTCCCAGTAAACACTGCTCCTTACACTGTCACTATGTTGAAATAGAACTGTAGTTTGAGCTGATCCCATCTAAGTTATTATATGTCTTATTTGTGTCCTTATGTTACTCGTATATTATTTGTAATTCGTAACCCATTCCCCAAATATGTAACTGTATATTTTCGCCTTCTGGCTTCTTAGCTCTTTCAATAAACCGTTAATTATTATTATTATTATTGTTATTAGACACACACACGTACACACATACACACACACTGGAAGGCCCATGTAAATAACACAATCAAGGCAGCCTCGTACCTACTCTACATGCTACGACGACTTAGGTCACTTGGGGCACCCACGCCAGAGCTGAGGACTATCTACAACGCCTTTATTCTCCCAAAACTAACGTATGCGTCACCAGCCTGGTCGTCTTCTCTCAACTCCACCCAACAACGTCGGCTAGAGAAGGTACAGAAAAGGGCCTGCAGAATCATGCTCGGTGCAGACTACTCCGTCTACATCAACGCTCTCTCCACCCTGGAAATACCATCCCTCAGTGACCTCCACCACCAAGCACTAGCAAGGTTTGGCAGTGGACTACTGCACCATCCTCGTCATCGCCACATCCTGCCACCGGCAGTCCCCCACCCACGTTGCGCAGTCCGCCACTACAACAAAATTCAGCCCATAAGAGCCCGCACCGATAGATATAAGAACAGCACCATCCCATCTATTGTTAAAATAATAATCAACTCCTGATTTATGTACTGTACAGCCCTGCAAATGTATTGAACACATATCATTATGTCTAAATCAAATGTAAGTTTGTATATTTTCAGCCACCGGCTGCAACTCTATTAATAAACCGTTTATTATTATTATTATTACACACCTATGTTACTTGTACAGTATATCATTTGTAAATTAAGAGACCCATTCCCAATTATGTAATTGTATATTTTCAGTCTTCCGGCTGCCATGCTCTTTCAATAAACCGTTAATTATTATTATTACACACACACACGAACACATACATACACACACACACACACACACACGTAAGCACACTTCCCTCATAACACCATCTGTGAGGGAATTACTACACCACGTGATGCCCCTCATAACACCATCTGAGAGGGAATTACTACACCACGTCAGGTCCCTCATAACATCTGTGAGGGAATTACTACACCACGTGAAGTCCCTAATAACACCATCTGTGAGGGAATTACTACACCACGTGATGCCCCTCATAACACCATCTGTGAGGGAATTACTCCACCACGTTAGGTCCCTCATAACATGTGAGGGAATTACTACACCACGTGAGGCCCCTCATAACACCATCTGTGAGGGAAATACTACACCACGTTAGGTCCCTCATAACACCATCTGTGTGGAAATTACACCACCACGTCAAGCCCCTCATAACACCACCTGTGAAGGAACTACTACACCACGTGATGCCCCTAATAACACCATCTGTGAGGGAGTTACTACACTAAGTTTCTGCTGTTCAACACCTCAGCACACATGATCAACGTGACCTCCACTGTAAACATTAATCTGTATGTTCACTGTATGTTCCTTTACCTTTCTCTAGTGATGGCTTTTGTTAAACCACGAATGTATGTAATAAGTCATTTATATCCAATGTATGTAATAAGTCATTTATATCCAATGTATATTTTCAGCCTTCGGGCTGCAGAACTTTTTCAATAAACCGTTAATTATTATTATTATTACACGCACACACACACACACACACACGTATACACACACACACACGTATACACACACACACACACAACTATGTTGCTACTTCTCGGAATCGAATATGACGATCATCCAACTATAATACAATGATATGAGTTATTAAGGATGTCGCCTACGTTGGTGAGCTCTGAGGTGACTCGAGAGGCTGATACGGGATCGGTAGGGTCGTCCACAGATGTGGCACGTATGGAGGGTTTACATCTAGTGCGGGAGGGACGGCGGCAGCGTGTCTCCGGCGTTGGGGCTTGACTGCCTTGGTACGCAGTCGGGCGAACTCGAAAGTATTGACACCTTCTCGTGTGGTGCTCCTCCAAGCGTTACGGTGTGGAGTGATCGTGTCGCAGGTGAGGGGGTCGATTTAGCACTTTTTCAGGTTTGTCTTAGACTATCCTTATAAATTTTTAGTTGCCCGCCAGTGTTACAGTTGCCATTTGTTAAGTGACCGTAGAGCAGCCGCTTTGGCAGTCTACTGTCGTCCATGCAGGTGACATGGCCAGTCCAACTTAGTTGTTCATGGATAATGGTAGCCTCGATGGTCCTACAGTTGGTGTCAGCGAGAATACTGGAAATTGTTCACATGTCTTCCCAGCGAACTCGGAGGATGGAACGTAGACTACGATGGTGAAAGTTTTCAAGTCCCTTTAGGTGTCTCCTGTGTGTGACCCATGTCTTGCTACAATATAGCAGGGTGGGGAGGACCACCGCTCGATAAGCGTGCAGCTTTGTAGATAGTTTCGGCTCCTTACAGCTGAAGACACAGGTACAGAGTCTGCCAAAGGCTTGAGATGCACATCTGATCCGATGTTGAATCTCTTCATCGATGTCCGTGGTGGTGGAAAGGTGGGAGCCAAGGTACTGAAAGTGGGTAACATTAGAAAGGGTAGTGCCGTTAAGCTGGATGGATGGTGGTGTGGCTGAACCAGGGGCAGGCTGAAAGATGATCTGAGTCTTACGTGCATTCACCTCAAGGCTGAATTGTGCATACGCATCTGCATAGGTGTTCAGGCTCTCCTCTAGGTCGCGTTCAGTGTGAGCAACGAGGGTGAGGTCGTCTGCATACTGAAGTTCAGTGATGGAAGCGGCCGAGACATTTGTTCCTGTCTGGAGTCGTCTTAAATTGAAAAGTCCCTTCATACGATACTGGATGTTCCCCCCTCCCCCACCCTCGCTGACTAAATTGGCACTGGCAAGAGTAAGGAAGGCAGCCAAAAAAATGGAAAAGAGAGTTGGTGCCAGTGCATATCCTTCGTTTACCCCCGTTTGGATGGGGAAGAACTCAGACTGGGTGCCATTGTGCAGGGCACTGCCATTCATGCCATCGTGGAGTTGCTTCACAATGGCGATGAATTTTGGTGGGCAGCCAAAACGGCTGAGGGTCCACCAGAGGACTTCCCTGTTGACCGAGTCGAAGGCCCTTGTAAGGTCAATGAAGGCCGTATGCAAGTCACGACGCTGTTCTCTGCACCTTTCCTGTATCTGGTGGGCAGCAAAGATCATGTCAGTGGTGCTACATGATGGTCTAAAGCCACATTGAAATTCTGGGAGGAAGTTTTCCGCCTCATGGAGAAGTCTGTTTCGGAGGACTTGGGCGATAATCTTGCTAGCTGTGGACAGCACCGAGATCCCGTGGTAGTTGCCACAGTCTGAACGGTCTTTTAGATCTTGGAGGATTTCCTCCTTCTCCCACATATTCTGCAGGAGAGTGGGGACGGCTGGTAAGCAGAGGTCCTCTTGCTTTATACACCTCGGCTGGGATTTCATCAGGTCCTGAGGCTTTGTTATTTTTTATCTGCTCTTGGCAGTAGCTACCTCATCCAGGGATGGAGGATAGCTGAGTTGGGTCAGCTCTGGTGCAGAAAAGCCTGATGGGTAGTCTGGACATCCAGATCGGTGTTTCGGTTGAGCAGCGAATGGTAATGCCCTTTCCAGAGCTGACGGATACCTCCGTCGTCTTTAATTAGGGAGTTACCGTCGGATGAGCGGTTGGACCATATCTTGCTTTAGGGGAATTGAAAATTTCATGCACCTCTTGTTGATAAGCAATTTTTTGCATTTCACACACTATGTTTTTCCAACATTTATTCATTAGTTTGCAGGGTTCACGCTGGCCGCCACTTTCTTCCCGTGGTAGGTATTAGCTTTGGTCGGAGACTTAGGATTGTTCTGCCAGTCAGTGAGAGCAGCACGTTTACTATTGACGAATACTTTGATTTCCGGGTCGTTTTCATCAAACAAATCCTGGTGCTTTCTTTTGATATGGCCTAGGGTCTCGTTGCAGGTTTTTGTCATGACCGCTTTGATGGAACCCCATTCGGTATTGGAATATTGGTTATTTGTGTTGGGTTGTTTGTTGTGGGTTTGCCAAGAACCATTGAACTTGTCGTCCTGCCTAAACTATTGGTGATAGTGAGGTTTTGATCAGCACACTTGCTGAGGAGGAATAGGCCAATGGGATTACACTTGCCAACTCCGTTTCTCTCTATGGTTCCCTGCCATATGTCAGCCTCTCTGCCAACTCTGGCATTGAAGTCACCTAGAAGCACAGCCTTATTTCTCTGGGGATAGAGGTTAGCATTCTGTCAATGTAAGCGTAAAAGGCCTCCTTGATATCCTCTGCATCCAGTGTTGGGGCGTATGCACCGATGAAGGCATGAAGTGAGTGATTCAGTGGGACTTGGAGCGTCATGAGGCGCTCGTTGTTCCCAACAGGCATTTCAGTTAGCCTGTGTAGGATGCGTTGGCGAATGGCAATCCAACTCCATAAATGAGGTTCCTCTCCACAGCAGGCTTACCCTTCCAGAGCCGGAACTCACTAATGGCTGCTATGTCAATGTTATACCTAGCCAGCTCTTTTTCCGGAAGGGCGGTTCTTCTTTCAGGACGCTCATTTGTGCCAGTATCCAGAAGAGTCCTGACATTCCATGAAGTGACCATAAAAGGTTGTAAAGTTTGTTTTTGTTTTGATCTGTGATTATGATTATGTTTTCGACCGCATTAGGATGACCTTACTGGATGCAGTTGCCCAGTCAAGTTTGTCTTTTTAGGCAAGCTGTGTTTAGGGCACCTTTTCTAGCTCCCTTGTGTTTTCGACCGCATAAGGATAACCTTACTGGGTGCTTTTCCCCAGTCAGGTAGTTTCTTTAGGTAGGTTATGTTTAGGGCACCTTTTCTAGCTCCCTCCCCATGTGGGGTGAGCAGAGCGATTTCTGGAAAGGGCTGCTCAGTCGCACAGACAGGACAGGATTGCATAAACGACCGTCTTATCTATGCCGTCCATGTGCAGAATTGTGACTAGAGACTCCCAGCAGTCATCTCTGCCTGTCACCATAGCCACTCGTCTGTCACCATAGGACTTTGGGAGTATAGGGTTTTGATGATGATGAGAATTATGATGAGGTGGATGATGGCTGCGTGTGAGTTGATTTATGTGGTGAGGCAGGAGTGCTGGCTGCAACCACACATCTTAGCTCTCCCTTTTCCTGATACAGTGTTGGCAGTGGGCCTAGGCATCCTCTAGGGGCCCTGCTGCTCCGGATCCCCTACTGAGTACAACCTGGGTACAAAGGCACCCCTAGTTGCCTGTGTGTTGCCACAAGGAGGCTGGCAAGTCTTGACAGTGAAGAGGCTATGTACTGACAGGGAAACTTACACAAGGTTGCTTCCCTGTTCACCATGGGGGCTAGTCAGCAGCAGTCGCTGAAAGCGAGAGTAAGCAAGCAGTGTTTGCACCTTAACACTACATAATGCTGCCGCCACACTACACACACACACACACACACACACACACACACACACATACAGGCACCATCCTCGACACCGGCTCCTACTACCACCCGAGATCCCTCATCCGCGAATTGCTGTACGACACCACAACCGCATTCAGCCCATACGAGCACGTACTGATCGCTATAAGAACAGCCCAGTCCCAACCATTGTAAAAATTATAAATAAATTGTAATCAACTAGTGTATTCACTCCCAGCCAATCTTACCTTTTTGCACTGTCACTGTGTTGAAATGCCCTGTAATATGACCTTCTCCTCACCTTGTTATTATATATCATATTTGTATCACTTATGTTACTTGTATATTATATGTCAATCAAGAGATCCATTCCCCAATTATGTAACTGTATATTTTCAGCCTTTCGGCTGCCGTGCTCTTTCAATAAATCGTTAATTATTATTATTTATTATTATTATTACACACACACACACACGTACACGTACACACACACACACGTACACATACACACAGATACACACACATATTCAGCTGTGTAGTGTGTCGGATACGATAGGGAGGAGGGTGTAGGGAGGTATCATGTGTATTGACATTTACCTGACAGGAGAGACTGAGCCGTGTGTGTGTGTGTGTGTGTGTGTGTGTGTGTGTGTGTGTGTGTGTGTGTGTGTGTGTGTGTGTGTGTGTGTGTCCCTTGATACTGGCGGTGATAGTGGGTGAGTTACCTCTTGTCCACGGCCCACCCAGTCAACCACCCACCCACCCACCCACCCACCCACCCACCCAGCCTTGGCCCCCACAGAAGCATCACTACACTGACCAACGTGTGTCAGCCGGTGAGATATATCGCCGTACAGAAATAAAGGAACATAGCAGAACTATATCGTTACAAAGTCTGTTTCTCTATACTAAAATATATTCAGGTAACTAGTAAGTAATTAAGAGCAGGATATGCAAATTATCATGAACATGTTACGCGAGAGTTCTTTAAAAAAATAACAACAGTATGACCTCTATTTAACGAACTTTATTAAAGAGAGTAGTCTATTATATCGAGGTCATGAAGATGTGAAACCTCCATTTAACGGAGTATTTGGGAAAGTAGTATCCATTATATCGAGGTCCTTTAGATGTGAAACCTCCATTTAATGGATTATACCCGTTATATTGATGTCCGTTAAATGGAGGTTTTTACTGCAAATTTATAAATAATAATAATAATAATCAGTGAATCGTGTCCTAACAAATAAGTTTTGTATTGTTGTATTGAGAAAAGTGTAGGTGTAGAATTTTTCATGATATTAATTTGTACAAGTTAATAAATATCTTTATTTTTAATATTTTCAGAAGTTAATACAAAATCTTTCGTAGTTAAACTTAATCTCGCTAAACCATTCTTTCCTCAGATTAGATTAGGGAAGGTTAGGTTAGGTTAGGTCAGGAGAGCGTTAGGGTAATTAATCTTCGGGTGAAATAAGCTGGGGTGTCTAATCTTCAGTTGATCCATATTACTGGCGGAGGAAGAGGAGAGGGAGAGGAGAGGAAGGGGGGAGGGAGGGGAGGGGAAGACAAAGAATATTCGTCAATATAATCACTTATAAAGTTAAAAAAAACTTCTTCACATTTTTATCAGGGAGTGAAGGGTAAGGGGGAGGTAGGGGGAGGGAAAGGTAGGGGGAGGAGGATTAAAAGGGGAATGGAGAAGTGGGGAAAGTGAGAGAAGAGGAAGGTTGAGGGGGAGTGTAGAAGCTGGGGATGGGGAAGGAGGGGAAGGTTGGGGAGGGTAAAAGTGGGGAGGGGGGAGAGTGATGTAGAGGGGGAAAGGAGGGATGAGAGTGGGAAGAAGGTTGAGGGTGAGTGATGAGAGGGTAAGGGAGGGAAGGAGAGGAGAGGGGAGTGAGGGTGAGTGATGGAGAGGAAGGAAGGGAGGGAGGGGGGGTCGAGAGGGACTGCAGAAGTGGGGAGGAAAGGAGGAGGGTGAGAGACCTAGACGGAGGGCCAGGCAGGGTGACGGACACACACACGGGTCAACAAACACAGGTGTATCACTCTCCCAGGTACAGGTAAATTTCCCCATAAATTAAAAGTCATGGAAAAAAGAAATATATATATACCATTAACTAGTGTTGTTTGGTGTTAGTACTCAGACGTAGTGGTTGGGTAGCTGAGTTGGAATGGGAGCAAGGACCTAACCTAACCTAACCTAACCAAACATAACCAACCTAGCCTAACCTAACCAACCTAGCTTAACCTAACCAACCTAGCCTAACCTAACCAAACATAACCAACCTAGCCTAACCTAACCAAACATAACCAACCTAGCCTAACCTAACCAAACATAACCAACCTAGCCTAACCTAACCAACCTAGCCCATCCTAACCAACCTAGCCTAACCCAACCAAACACAACCAACCTAGCCTAACCTAACCAAACATAACCAACCTAGCCTAACCTAACCAACCCAGCCTACCTAACCAACCTAACCAACCTAGCCTAATCCCAACCTAACCAACCTAGCTTAATCCTAACCAACCCAACCAACCCAGCCTAACCTAACCAACCTAGCTTAACCCAACCAACCTAGCCTAACCTAACCTAACCAACCTAGCTTAACCCAACCAACCTAACCAACCTAGCCCAACCTAACTAACCTAGCCTAACCTAATCCAACCAACCTAGCTTAACCTAACCAACCCAACCAACCTAGCCTAACCTAACCAACCTAGCCTAACCTAACCCAACCAACCTAGTTAACCTAACCAACCTAACCAACCTAGCTTAACCTAACCAACCCAACCAACGTAGCTTAACCTAACCAACTTAGCCTAACATAACCAACCTAGCCTAACCTAACCAACCTAGCCTAGCCTAACCTAACCAACCTAGTCAACCAACCTAACCTAACCCAACCTAACCAACCTAGCCTAACCTAACCAACCCAGCCTAATCAACCAACCTAACTCCAACCAACCTAGCCTAACCCAACCAACCAGCCTAACCTAACCAACCCAACCAACCCAACCAACCTAACCTAACCAACCTAACCAACCAACCCAACCACCAACCTAGCCTAACCCAACCAACCTAACCCAACCAATCTAACCAACCTAACCCAACCAACCTAATCAACCTAGCCTAACCTAACCAACCCAACCAACCCAGCCTAACCTAACCAACCCAACCAACCTAGCCTAACCCAACCAACCTAGCCCAACCTAACCAACCTAACCCAACCAACCTAACCAACCCAGCTTAACCTAACCAACCCAACCCAACCAACCTAACCAACCTAGCTCAACTCAACCCAGCCTCAACCCAACCAACCTAGCCTAACCCAACCAACCTGGCCTAACCCCAACGCCTAGCCTAACCCCAACCAACCTAACCCAACCAATCTAACCAACCAACCTAACCAACCTAACCCAACCAACCCAACCAACCTAACCAACCTAGCCTAACCCAACCAACCTAGCCTAACCTAACCAACCCAACCTAACCAACCTAGCCTAACTTAACCAACCTAACCAACCCAGCCTAACCTAACCAACCCAACCAATCTAACCAACCTAACCCAACCAACCTAACCAACCTAGCCCAACCCAACCAACCCAGCCTAACCAACCTAACCCAACCAACCTAACCAACCTAGCCTAACCCAACCAACCTAACCTAACCAACCAATCCTAACTCTAACCAACCCAATCCCCTTCCAACCAACCTAGCTAAACCAACCAACCTAGCCTAACCTAACCATACTAGCTAATCCCAACCAACCTAACCAACCTAGCCTAACCTAACCAACCCAGCCTAACCCAACCAACCTAGCCAAACCTAACCAACCAGGCCTAACCCAACCAACCTAACCTAACCAACCTAACCTAACCAACCTAGCCTCAACCTAACCAACCTAGCCTAACCTAACCAACCTAGCCTAACCTAACCAACCTAACCTAACCAACCTAACCAACCTAGCCTAACCTAACCAACCCTCCAAAAATTAAAAATAAACCGAAGCAGAAATTCCATATAACAAGAGACATTAATAACACTAACAACAGACCAAGACAATAATGGGGTAACTACAGTGACCTCCATTATGACCGTAAGTCGTTAACAGGCAAGAAATTACAACTAACCCGACAATAGTGATGGATGGTGATTCGGTGTCCATGGCAGTTCATTTTAATCTGATCATCATCTGTGAATAGACGAAAATTGGGTTGTTAGAGGAAACGAGGTAGTTTAAGAGTAATTATACTGTACTATTTTATACTAAATTATACCTATTAGTGGTAATATTTAATAGTATTCTTAATTATATCCGTCCAGGTCAACCATCCTAACCTGACCTAATCGTACCTAACCTAAACTGACCTGACATAACCTAACCTAACCTTACCATTGAGGCACCCTGTATATCTGATCGCAAAATAATAATAATAATAATAATAATAATAATAATAATAATAATAATAATAATAATAATAATAATAATAATAATAATAATAATAATAATAAAATAAAAAACTCGATATATTGAACTTCAAATAAAAAGGAAACGTCTCAAATAAAAGTTTTATTATTAATTCCACCTGAGAGAGAGAGAGAGAGAGAGAGAGAGAGAGAGAGAGAGAGAGAGAGAGAGAGAGAGAGAGAGAGAGAGAGAGAGAGAGAGAGAGAGAGAGAGAGAGAGAGAGAGGTGGAAAAGTTGGTACCATCAAAAGGGAGACACAAAGAGGTGGTGGAGCCATTAGGTGAGACAAGGATCCTATTGTCTCTCAACCTGTACAAAGGGCGAGGTGGAGGAGGGAGGGGAGGGGTGAAGTGGAGGAGGAGGGGGAAGTGGAGGAGGAGGGGTGAAGTGAGGAGGAGGGGGGAAGTGGAGGAGGAGGAGGGTGAAGTGGAGGAGGAAGGGGAAGTGAGGGGAGGAGGGGGTGAAGGGAGGAGGAAGGGGAAGTGGAGGAGGAAGGGGGAAGTGAGGAGGAGGGGGGGAAGGGAGGAGGAGGGGGAAGGAGGAGGAGGGGAAGGAGGAGAGGGGGAGGTGGATGAGGAAGGGGAAGTGAGAGGAAGGAGGTGAAGTGGAGGAGGAAAGGGGAAGTGAGGAGGAGGGGGAGAAGGAGAGGAAGGGGGAAGTGGAGGAGAGGGGTGAAGTGAGGAGGAAGGGGGAAGTGAGGAGGAGGGGGGTGAAGGAGAGAGGAAGGGGGAATGAGGAGGGAGGGGGGTGAAGGGAGGAGGAAGGGGGAAGGGAGGAGGAAGGGGGAAGTGAGGGGAGGAAGGGGGAGTGGAGGAGGAGGGGGGGTGAAGGGAGGAGGAGGGGGGAAGTGAGGAGGGAGGGGGAAGTGAGGAGGAAGGGGGAAGTGAGGAGGATGGGGGGGAAGGAGGAGGAGGGGGGTGGGGGAGGAGGGGAGGGGGGAAGGAGGAGGAAGGGGAAGGGAGGAGGAGGGGGGGTGAAGTGAGGAGGAGGGGGAAGGGAGGAGGAGGGGGAAGTGAGGAGGAGGGGGTGAAGTGATGAGGAAGGGGAAGGAGGAGGAAGGGAGGGAAGTGAGGAGAAGGGAAGTGAGGAGGAGGGGGGTGAAGTGAGGAGGAAGGGGGAAGTGAGGAGGAAGGGGGGTGGAGGAGGAGGGGGGGTGAAGGAGGAGAGGGGGAAGGAGGAGGAGGGGAAGTGAGGAGAGGAAGGGGGAAGTGAGGAGGAAGGGGGGAAGTGAGGAGAAGGGGGAAGTGGAGGAGGAGGGGGGGGTGAAGTGAGGAGGAGGGGGGGGGAAGTGAGGAGGAAGGGGGAAGTGAGGAGGAGGGGGGGTGAAGTGGGGAGGAGGAGGGGAAGTGAGGAGGAGGGGAAGTGAGGAGGAGGAGGGGGGTGAAGTGATGAGGAAGGGGGAGGAGGAGGAAGGGGAGGTGAAGTGAGGAGGAAGGGAAGTGAGGAGGAGGGGGGGAGAAGTGAGGAGGAAGGGGGTGGAGGAGGAGGGGGGGTGAAGTGAGGACGAAGGGGAAGTGAGGGAGAGGGGGGTGAAGTGAGGAGGAAGGGGAAGTGAGGAGGAGGGGTGAAGGAGGAGGAAGGGGGAAGTGAGGAGGAAGGGGAAGTGAGGAGGAGGGGGGTGAAGTGGGAGGAGGTGAGGAGGAGGAGGGGTGAAGTGAAGAGGAAGGGTGAAGTGGGAGGAGGGGGGGAAGGAGGAGGAAGGGGAAGTGAGGAGGAGGGGGGAAGTGGAGGACGAGGGGGGGTGAAGGAGGAGGAAGGGGGAAGTGGAGGAGGAGGAGGAGGGTGAAGTGAGGAGGAGGGGGGAAGTGAGGAGGAGGGGGAAGTGAGGAGGAAGGGGGGAAGGAGAGGAGGGGGAAGTGAGGAGGAGGGGGAAGTGGGAGGAAGAGGGGGTGAAGGGAGGAGGAAGGGAGAAGTGAGGAGGAGGGGGGTGAAGTGAGGAGGAAGGGGTGGGGAGGAGGAAGGGGAAGTGAGGAGGAGGGGGGAAGTGGGAGGAGGAGGGGGAAGGAGGAGGAAGGGGAAGTGGGAGGAGAGGGAAGTGAGGAGGAAGGGGAAGTGAGGAGGGGAGGGGGAAGTGAGGAGGAGGGGGGGTGGAAGGAGAGGAAGGGGGAGGAGAGGGAGGAGGAGGGGTGAAGGGAGGAGGAGGGGGAAGGAGGAGGAGGGGAAGGAGAGGAAGGGGAAGTGAGGAGAGGGGGGTGGAAGTGAGGAGGAGGGGAAGTGAGGAAGAGGGGGGGAAGTGATGAGGAAGGGGGAAGTGAGGAGGAGGGGGGTGAAGGAGGAGGAAGGGAAGTGAGGAGGAGGGGGGGAAGTTAGGAGGAGGGGGAAGGAGAAGGAAGGGGAAGTGAGGAGAGGGGGGGTGAAGGGAGGAAGAAGGGGAAGTGAGGAGGAGGGGGGTGAAGTGATGAGGAGGGGGGAAGTGAGGAGGAGGGGGTGAAGGGATGAGGAAGGGGGTATTGAGGAGGAGGGGGGAAGTGAGGAGGAGGGGAAGTTAGGAGGAGGGGTGAAGTGAGAAGGGGGCAAGTTAGGAGGAAGGGAGGAAGTGGGGAGGAGGAAAAGAGAAGTGAGGAGGAGAAATGAGGAAAGGGGGGAAGTGAGGAGGAGTGAGGAGGGGGAAAGTAAGCAAGAGGAGAGGAAGAAAGGAAAAGTGAGAAGTGAGGAAGAGAAGGAGAGAAGTAGGAGGAGGAGAGGAGAAATCCAATAATAAAGGACTTCAATATAACGGACTCACTTCCCAACATCACGTTAAATAGAGGTTCCACACTATACCGTCCACACACTCTGCCACACAACGAGTAAACCTGACGAGAGTAGCTGGACCCTTATATACACCTGACCACCTCTACTGCCAACCAATCACAGACGACAACGACAACTCGAAACACCTTGTGAAATTGGTAGTTACCTTGTTTGCCAGTGACAGGTCTTGGGATTGGCTTTCAGAGGTCAAACCACCTCACCTCACCTGCCTGTATCAAGGTGTTGGAATCCGCGGAGTAGGTTAGGTTAGGTTAGGTTAGGTTACCCCCCTCACTCACCCTGCCCACCACTCTCTCTCCCTTTTATCCCACAACTCTTTCTTTCTCTTTCCATCCCACTTCCATTTCAACTACCTCCATCACCCATCCAATCTCCCTCTCCCCACTTCCTTCCATTCTGTCTCCACCTACTCCTCCCCACCTCCCAACACTTCTTTCTTCGTTCTTTCCTTCTTCTTCTCTGTTCCACCTTCCCCAAATCCACGACCCTTTCTTGTCCTCCTCTTTGTTCTTCTTCCTCTTTCACCCTACATTCCCTCTTCCATTCTCTCTCCCATCTCCATGACCCTCTCCTCCAACCCACCACCTCCTCCTTCTTTCTTCTTCACCTCCTACCTCTTCTTCCTCCTCCTCCTCCTCCTCCACCACCTACCTCTTCTTCCTCCTCCTTCTTCTTTCACCTCTTATCTCTTCTTCTTCCTGTCCTCCTCCACCACTCCACCTCTTCTTCTCCTCCTCCTCCTCCACCACCTAGCTCTCCTCCTTCTTCACCTCCTACCTCTTCCTCCCCTCGTACTCTTCTTCACCTTACCTCTTCTTTCCTCCTTCTTCACCTCCCACCTCTTCCTCCCCCTCGTACTCCTCTTCTTCACCTCCCACCTCTTCCTCCTCCTCGTATCTTCTTCTTCACCTCCTACCTTCTCTTCCTCCTCCTCCTCCTCCACCACCTACCTCTTCTTCCTCCTCCTCCTCCTCCACCACCTACGTAACCCACAGTTGAGGTCTATAACGGGAGGAGAATCAAGCGGCATTAGGCAGTATCTCTTCCACCTCATAAACACGGAGGTTGTCAGGAGTGGTCAGGAAGGGACAGGATTCACACGCTGAACTCCCTCTATCCCTTTTTCCTCCTTTATCCTTCTTTTCCACTCTTATTCCCTCACTCTTCCATCCCTCCATCCCTCCTTCACACTTCCCTCCCGCTCTCCATCCATCCTCTTCCCACTTTGATTCCTCCATTCCGCCCCATCCCTTTCCCACTTTTCCTTCCTCTTCCCTCCTTTCCCACTTTTTCTTCTCCTTCTCTTCCTCCTCCCACACACACACAGAGAAAGTGTTAGCTCTAAAGTCAGATTTCCACCCTGTTGAAGCAGTATATGAGGGAGAATGGCATGGAGGGAGGGAGAGGGAGGAGGGAGAGAAGAAGGAAGGGAGGGAGAGAAAACAGAAAAAATAAGAGAGAAGGGGAGGGATGGGGAAGGAAGGGGAGGGGTGGGGAAGGAAAGGAGGGGTGGGAAAAGTTTAGTAAATAACGAGGGTTGGGGTAAAGGAAAGGAGGAAGGGAGGGAGTGAATGAGGTGAAGGGTAGGGGGAGAGAAAGATGGGAAGAGAGTGAAAAGAGGAAAAGATAGATAGATAGATAGATAGATAGATAGATAGATAGATAGACAGACAGAAATGAAAAGAAAGAGAATTAGAGAGAGAGAGAAATAAATAAAATAATGAGAACAAGTGGAGGATGAGAGTGTAGGAGTGAAGGTGGAGGGTGAGGGGTGGAGGATAAGGTGGAGGTGAGGGTGAGGAGTGGAGGATGAGGGTGGAGGGAGGTGAGGAGTGGAGGATGAGGGTGAGGATGGAGGATGAGGGTGAGGGTGAGGAGTGGAGGATGAGGGTGAGGGGTGGAGGATAAGGGTGGAGGGTGTGAGGGTGAGGGGTGGAGGATGAGGAGTGGAGGATGAGGGTGGAGGTGAGGGTGACGGGGAGGGTGGAGGTGGGAACGTAAGGGTGAAGGTTGAGGGTGGAGGGAGAGTCATCATGTTTTACACCCACTCAGGATTCTCCCCCACCCACCTCAACTAAGCCATAAATCCCGTTTAGGAGTAATAAATACTTCTGTACCGCGGCCGCTGAGAGGTAAAGGTGTCTTAGAGGTGCTCATGGTGCTGTGGTAGTGGTGCTGAGGTAATGGTGCTGTGGTTATGGTGCTGTGGTTTTATGGTGCTGTGGTTATGGTACTGTGGTTTTATGGTACTGTGTTAATGGTGCTGTGGTTATGGTACTGGTTTATTGGCACTGTGTTAAGTGCTGGTGGTATTGGTGCTGCTGTTTTATGGTGTTGCTGTTTTATGGCACTGTGGTTTTATGGTGCTGTGGTAATGGTGCTGTGATAATGGTGCTGCGGTTAAATGATGCTGTGGTTTTATGGTGCTGTGGTAATGATGCTGTGGTAATGGTACTGTGGTTTATGGTGCTGTGGTAATGATGCTGTAGTAATGGTGCTGTGGTTTATGGTGCTGTAATAATGGTGCTGTGGTAATGAAGCTGTGGTTTTATGGTGCTGTGGTAATGGTGCTGTGGTTTTATGGTGGTGATTTATGGTGTTGTGGTTTTATGGTGCTGTGTAATGGTGCTGTGGATTTTATGGTGCTGTGGTAATGGTATTGCGGTTATATGGTGCTACGGTTTTATGGTGCTGTGGTAATGGTGCTGTGGTTTATGGTGCTGTAGTAATGGTGCTGTGGTAATGAGCTGTGGTTTTATGGTGCTGTGGTAATGGTGCTGTGGTTTTATGGTGCTGTGGTAATGGTGCTGTGGTTTTATGGTGCTGTGGTATGGTGCTGTGGTGTTTTGCGCTGTGGTTTTATGGTGCTGTGGTAATGGTGCTGTGGTTTTATGGTGCTGTGGTAATGGTGCAGTGGTTTTATGGTGCGGTGGTTTTATGGTGCTGTGATTTTGATGCGCTGTGGTAATGGTGCTGTGGCAATGGTACTGCGGTTATATGGTGCTGTGGTAATGTTGCTGTGGTTTATGGTGCTGTGGCAATGGTGCTGTGGTAATGGTGCTGTGGTTTTATGGTGCTGTGGTAATGGTGCTGTGGCAATGGTACTGCGGTTATATGGTGCTGTGGCACGTTGCTGTGGTTTGGGGTGCTGTGGTAATGGTGCCGTGGCAATGGTGCTGTGGTTTTATGGCGCCGTGGTAATGGTGCAGTGGTTTTATGGTGCTGTGGTTTTATGGTGCTGGGATTTTGGTGCTGTGGTAATGGTGCTGTGGCAATGGTACTGCGGTTATATGGTGCTGTGGTAATGTTGCTGTGGTTTATGGTGCTGTGGTAATGGTGCTGTGGTAATGGTGCTGTGGTTTTATGGTGCTGTGGTAATGGTGCTGTGGTTTTATGGTGCTGTGGTTTTATGGCGCTGTGGTAATGGTGCTGTGGTAATGGTGCTGTGGCAATGGTACTGCGGTTATATGGTGCTATGGTTTTATGGTGCTGTGGTAATGGTGCTGTGGTTTTATGGTGCTGTGGTAATGGTGCTGTGGTTTTATGACGCTGTGGTTTTATGGTGCTGTGGTAATGGTGCTGTGGTTTTATGGTGCTGTGGTACGGTGCTGTGGTTTTATGGTGCTGTGGTTTTATGGTGCTGGTTTTATGGTGCTGTGGTAATGGTGCTGTGGTTTTATGGTGCTGTGGTAATGGTGCTGTGGTAATGGTGCTGTGGTTTTATGGCGCTGTGGTAATGGTGCTGGTTTTATGGTGCTGTGGTTTTATGGTGCCGTGGTACGGTGCTGTGGCACGGTGCTGTGGCAATGGCACTGCGGTTATATGGTGCCATGGTTTTATGGTGCTGTGGTAATGGTGCTGTGGTTTTATGGTGCTGTGGTAATGGTGCTGTGGTTTTATGACGCTGTGGTTTTATGGTGCTGTGGTAATGGTGCTGTGGTTTTATGGTGCTGTGGTAATGGTGCTGTGGTTTTATGGTGCTGTGGTAATGGTGCTGTGGTTTTATGGTGCTGTGGTAATGGTGCTGTGGTTTTATGGTGCTGTGGTAATGGTGCTGTGGTTTTATGGTGCTGTGGTTTTATGATGCTGAGTGGTTTCATGGTGCTGTGGTAATGGTGCTGTGGTTTTATGGTGCTGTGGTAATGGTGCTGTGTTTTATGGTGCTGTGGTTTTATGGTGCTGTGGTTTCATGGTGCTGTGGTAATGATGCTGTGGTAATGGTGCTGTGGTTTTATGATACTGAGGGTTTTATGGTGCTGTGGTAATGATGCTGTGGTTTTATGGTGCTGTGGTTTCATGGTGCTGTGGTAATGGTGCTGTGGTAATGATGCTGTGGTAATGGTGCTGTGGTTTTATGATACTGAGGGTTTTATGGTGCTGTGGTAATGATGCTGTGGTTTTATGGTGCTGTGGTAATGATGCTGTGGTTTTATGGTGCTGTGGTAATGATGCTGTGGTTTTATGGTGCTGTGGTAATGATGCTGTGGTAATGGTGCTGTGGTTTTATGATACTGAGGGTTTTATGGTGCTGTGGTAATGATGCTGTGGTAATGATGCTGTGGTTTTATGGTGCTGTGGTAATGATGCTGTGGTTTTATGGTGCTGTGGTAATGATGCTGTGGTAATGGTGCTGTGGTTTTATGATACCGGAGGGTTTTATGGTGCTGTGGTAATGATGCTGTGGTAATGGTGCTGTGGTTTTATGATACTGAGGGTTTTATGGTGCTGTGGTAATGATGCTGTGGAAATGATGCTGTGGTTTTATGGTGCTGTGGTAATGATGCTGTGGTTTTATGGTGCTGTGGTACGGTGCTGTGGTTTTATGGTGCTGTGGTAATGGTGCTATCGTTTTATGGTGCTTTGCAATGATGCTGTGGTTTTATGGTGCTGTGGTAATGGTGCTGTGGTTTTATGGTGCTGAGGGTTTTATGATGCTGTGGTTTTATGATGCTGAGGGTTTTATGGTGCTGTGGTTTTATGATGCTGTGGTTTTATGGTGCTGTGGTAATGATGCTGTGGTTTTATGGTGCTGGGTAATGATGCTGTGGTAATGGTGCTGTGGTTTTATGATACTGAGGGTTTTATGGTGCTGTGGTAATGATGCTGTGGTAATGGTGCTGTGGTTTTATGATACTGAGGGTTTGCGGTGCTGTGGTAATGATGCTGTGGTTTTATGGTGCTGTGGTAATGATGCTGTGGTTTTATGGTGCTGTGGTAATGGTGCTGTGGTTTTATGGTGCTGTGGTAATGGTGCTATGTCTTTATGATGCTTTGGAATGATGCTGTGGTTTTATGGTGCTTGGTAATCTGTGGTTTTGGGGTGCTGTGGTTTTGGTGGTGCTGAGTGGTTTGGGGTGCTGTGGCAATGGTGCTGTGGTTTTATGGTGCTGAGGGTTTTATGGTGCTGTGGTTTTTATGGTGCTGAGTGGTTTTATGATGCTGTGGTTTTATGACGCTGAGGGTTTTATGGTGCTGTGGTTTTATGGTGCTGAGGGTTTTATGGTGCTGTGGTTTTATGGTGCTGAGGGTTTTATGGTGCTGTGATAATGGTGCTGAGGGTTTTATGGTGCTGTGGTTTTATGGTGCTGTGGTTTTATGGTGCTGAGGGTTTTATGGTGCTGTGGTTTTATGATGCTGAGGGTTTTATGGTGCTGTGGTTTTATGGTGCTGTGGTTTTATGGTGCTGAGGGTTTTTATGGTGCTGTGGTTTTATGGTGCTGAGGGTTTTATGGATGCTGTGGTTTTACTGATGCTGAGGGTTTTATGGTGCTGTGGTTTTATGGTGCTGAGTGGTTTATGGTGATGGTGGTTTTGGTGCTGAGTGGGTTTTATGGTGCTGTGGTTTTATGGTGCTGAGGTGGCCTTTATGGTGCTGTGGTTTTATGGTGCTGAGGGTTTTATGGTGCTGTGGTTTTATGGTGCTGGAGGGTTTTATGGTGGTGCTGTGGTTTTATGGTGCTGTGGTTTTATGGTGTGCTGAGGGTTTTATGGTGCTGTGGTTTTATGGTGCTGAGGGTTTTATGGTGCTGTGGTTTTATGGTGCTGTGGTTTTATGGTGCTGAGGGTTTTATGGTGCTGTTATGGTGCTATGGTTTTATGGTGCTGAGGTTTTTATGGTGCTGTGGTTTTATGGTGCTGTGGTTTGTTGGTGCTGAGGTTTTGGCGAGCGGGTTATGGTGCTATGGTTTTTGGTGCTGAGGGTTTGCAGGTGCTGTGGTTTTATGGTGCTGAGGGTTTTATGGTGCTGTGGTAATGGTGCTGAGGGTTTTATGATGCTTTGGCAATGATGCTGATGGTTTTATGGTGCTGTGGTTTTATGGCGCTGAGGGTTTTGCGGTGCTGTGGTAATGGTGCTGTGGTTTATGGTGCTGAGGGTATGGTGCTGTGGTTTTATGGTGCTGAGGGTTTTATGGTGCTGTGGTTTTATGATGCTCGGGTGGTGCTGTGGTTTGGCGGTGCTGAGGGTTTTATGGTGCTGTGGTTTTATGGTGCTGAGGTTTTATGGTGCTGGTGGTTTTATGGTTGAGGGTTTATGGTGCTGTGGTAATGGTGCTGTGGTTTTATGGTGCTGAGGGTTTTGGGGTGCTATGGTTTTATGGTGCTGAGGGTTTTATGATGCTGAGGGTTTTGGCGGTGCTGTGTTAATGGTGCTATGGTTTTATGGTGCTGAGGGTTTGCGATGCTGAGGTTTTATGGTGCTGTGGTAGGTGCTGTGGTTTTATGGTGCTGTGGTTTTATGGTGCTGAGGGTTTATGGTGCTGTGGAATGGTGCTGAGGGTTTTATGATGCTGTGGTTTTATGGTGCTTTGGTTTTATGATGCTGAGGTTTTATGATGCTGTGGTTTTATGGTGCTGTGGTAATGGTGCTGAGGGTTTTATGATGCTGTGGTTTTGGCGATGCTGAGGGTTTTATGGTGCTGTGGTAATGGTGCTGAGGTTTTTAGATGCCGTGGTTTTATGATGCTGTGGTTTATGGTGTGTGGTTTTGGTGCTGAGTATGGTGCTGTGGTTTTATGGTGCTGAGGGTTTTATGGTGCTGTGGTTTTATGATGCTGAGGGTTTTATGGTGCTGTGGCAATGGTGCTGAGGGTTTTATGGTGCTGTGGTTTTATGATGCTGAGGGTTTTATGGTGCTGTGGTTTTATGGTGCTGAGGGTTTTGGTGGTGCTGTGGTTTTGTGGTGCTGAGGTTTTATGGGCTGTGGTTTTATGATGCTGAGGGTTTTATGGTGCTGTGGTTTTTATGATGCTGAGGGTTTTATGGTGCTGTGGTTTTATGATGCTGAGGGTTTTATGGTGCTGTGGTTTTATGATGCTGAGGGTTTTATGGTGCTGTGGTTTTATGATGCTGAGGGTTTTATGGTGCTGTGGTTTTATGATGCTGAGGGTTTTATGGTGTCTGGTAATGGTGCTGGGGTTTGATGCTGTGGTTTTTTGATGCTGTGGTTTTGGATGCTGAGGGTTTTGTGGTGCTGTGGTAATGGTGCTGTGGTTTTATGGGCTGTGGTTTATGATGCTGTGGTTTTGATGCTGTGGTTTGGTGATGCTGAGGGTTTTATGGTGCTGTGGTTTTGTGGTGCTGAGGTTTTATGGTGCTGTGGTTTTGGATGCTGAGGTTTTATGATGCTGTGGTTTTATGATGCTGAGGGTTTTATGGGTGCTGTGGTAATGGTGCTGAGGGTTTATGATGCTGTGGTTTTAGGATGCTGAGGGTTTTATGGTGCTGTGGTTTTATGGTGCTGAGGGTTTTATGGTGCTGTGGTTTTATGATGCTGAGGGTTTGAGATGCTGTGGTTTTTATGATGCTGGAGGGTTTTATGGTGCTGTGGTAATGGTGCTGAGGGTTTTATGATGCTGTGGTTTTATGGATGCTGTGGTTTATGATGCTGTGGTTTTATGCTGGGAGTGGTTTATGGTGCTGTGGTTTTATGATGCTGAGGGTTTTATGATGCTGTGGTTTTGTTGATGAGGGTTTTATGGTGCTGTGGTAATGGTGCTGGAGGTTTAGGGATGCGGGTAATGGTGCTGTGGTTTTTGATGCTGAGGGTTTTGGTGGTGCTGTGGTTTTGGGGTGCTGAGGGTTTTGGTGCTGTGGTTTTATGGTGCTGAGGGTTTATGGTGCTGTGGTTTTATGGTGCTGAGGGTTTTATGGTGCTGGTGGTAATGGTGCTGTGGTTTATGATGCTGTGGTTTTAGATGCTGAGGTTTTATGGTGCTGTGGTAATGGTGCTGAGGGGTTTTATGATGCTGTGGTAATGGTGCTGTGGTTTTGTGATGCTGGTTTTATGGTGCTGTGGTTTTGGGTGCTGAGGGTTTTATGGTGCTGTGGTTTTATGGTTGAGGTTTTATGGTGCTGTGGTAATGGTGCTGTGGTTTTGTGATGCTGTGGTTTTGTGATGCTGAGGGTTTTATGGTGCTGTGGTAATGGTGCTGAGGGTTTTATGGTGCTGGTAATGGTGCTGAGGGTTTTGCGCTGTGGTTTTAAGATGCTGAGGGTTTTATGGTGCTGTGGTTTTATGATGCTGAGGTTTTATGGTGCTGTGGTTTTATGATGCTGGGGTGGGTGGTTTTATGATGCTGAGGGTTTTATGGTGCTGTGGTTTTATGATGAGGGTTTTGATGCTGTGGTTTTATGGTGCTGTGGTAATGGTGCTGAGGGTTTTATGATGCTGTGGTTTTGATGCTGTGGGTTTTGGTGGTGCTGTGGTAATGGTGCTGAGGGTTTTATGATGCTGTGGTTTTATGATGCTGTGGTTTTATGATGCTGAGGGTTTTATGGTGCTGGTGGTTTTATGATGCTGTGGTTTTATGATGCTGAGGGTTTTATGGTGCTGTGGTTTTATGATGCTGGGGGTTTATGGTGCTGTGGTTTTATGATGCTGTGGTTTTATGGTGCTGGGTAATGGTGCTGAGGGTTTTATGGTGCTGTGGTAATGGTGCTATGGTTTTATGATGCTGAGTGGTTTTATGGTGCTGTGGTTTTATGATGCGGTGGTTTTATGGTGCGTGGTAATGGTGCTGAGGGTTTTATGATGTTGTGGTTTTATGATGCTGGAGTGGTTTAATGGTGCTGTGGTTTATGATGCTGAGGGTTTTATGATGCTGTGGTTTTATGGTGCTGTGGTAATGGTGCTGAGGGTTTTCGATGCTGTGGTTTATGGATGCTGAGGGTTTTGGGGTGCTGTGGTAAGGTGCTGGAGGGTTTTATGGATGCTGTGGTTTTATGATGCTGTGGTTTTATGATGCTGAGGGTTTTGGTGGCGCTGTGGTTTTATGATGCTGTGGTTTTGATGCTGAGTGGTTTATGGTGCTGTGGTTTTATGATGCTGAGGGTTTTATGGTGCTGTGGTAAGGTGCTATGGTTTTATGATGCTGAGGGTTTTGGTGCTGTGGTAATGGTGCTGAGGGTTTTATGATGCTGTGGTTTTGTGGTGCTGTGGTTTTATGATGCTGAGGTTTGGCTGGGTAATGGTGCTAGGGTTTTATGGTGCTGAGGGTTTTAGCTGTGGTTTTATGGTGCTGAGGGTTTTATGGTGCTGTGGTAATGGTGCTGAGGGTTTTATGGTGCTGTGGTTTTATGGTGCTGTGGTTTTATGATGCTGAGGGTTTTATGGTGCTGGTAATGGTGCTGAGGGTCTTATGGTGCTGTGGTTTTATGATGCTGAGGGTTTTATGGTGCTGTGGTAATGGTGCTATGGTTTTATGGTGCTGAGGGTTTTATGGTGCTGTGGTTTTATGGTGCTGAGGGTTTTATGGTGCTGTGGTTTTATGGTGCTGTGGTTTTATGATGCTGAGTGGTTTTATGGTGCTGTGGTAATGGTGCTATGGTTTTATGGTGCTGAGGGTTTTATGGTGCTGTGGTTTTATGATGCTGGGGTTTTATGGTGCTGTGGTAATGGTGCTGAGGTTTTATGGTGCTGTGGTTTTGTGGTGCTGTGGTAATGGTGCTATGGTTTTATGGTGCTGTGGTTTTATGATGCTGAGGGTTTTATGGGTGCTGTGGTAATGGTGCTGAGTGGTTTTATGGTGCTGTGGTTTATGGTGCTGTGGTTTTATGATGCTGAGTGGGTTTTATGGTGCTGTGGTAAGGTGCTATGGTTTTATGGTGCTGAGGGTTTTATGATGCTGTGGTTTTATGATGCTGTGGTTTTATGATGCTGAGGGTTTTATGGTGCTGTGGTTTTATGATGCTGAGGGTTTTATGGTTGTGGTAATGGTGCTATGGGTTTTATGGTGCTGAGGGTTTTATGGTGCTGTGGTTTTATGATGCTGAGTGGTTTTATGGTGCTGTGGTTTTATGATGCTGAGGGTTTTTGGTGCTGTGGTAATGGTGCTATGGTTTTATGGTGCTGGAGGGTTTTATGGTGCTGTGGTTTTATGGTGCTGAGGGTTTTATGGTGCTGTGGTAATGGTGCTGTGGTTTTATGGTGCTGAGGGGTTTTATGGTGCTGTGGTTTTATGATGCCGAGGGTTTTATGGTGCTGTGGTAATGGTGCTGTGGTTTTATGGTGCTGTAATGGTGCTGAGGGTGGTGGTGCTGTGGTAACGATGCTGAGGGTTTTATGGTGCTGTGGTAATGATGCTGTGGTTTTATGGTGCTGTGGTAATGGTGCTATGGTTTTATGGTGCTGAGGTTTTATGGTGCTGTGGTTTTATGGTGCTGAGGGGCTGTGGTAATGGTGCTATGGTTTTATGGTGCTGAGGGTTTTATGGTGCTGTGGTTTTATGATGCTGAGGGTTTTATGGTGCTGTGGTAATGGTGCTGTGGTTTATGGTGCTGTGGTAATGATGCTGAGGGTTTTATGGTGCTGTGGTAATGATGCTGGAGGGTTTTATGGTGCTGTGGTAATGATGCTGTGGTTTTATGGTGCTTTGGTAATGATGCTGTGGTTTTATGGTGCTGTGGTAATGATGCTGTGGTTTTATGGTGCTGTGGTTTTATGGTGCTTTGGAATGATGCTGTGGTTTTATGGTGCTGTGGTAAGATGCTGTGGTTTTATGGTGCTGTGGTAATGGTGCTATGGTTTTATGGTGCTGAGGGTTTTATGGTGCTGTGGTTTTATGGTGCTGAGGGTTTTATGGTGCTGTGGTAATGGTGCTATGGTTTTATGGTGCTGAGGGTTTTATGGTGCTGTGGTTTTATGATGCTGAGGGTTTTATGGTGCTGTGGTAATGGTGCTGTGGTTTTATGGTGCTGTGGTAATGATGCTGAGGGTTTTGGTGGTGCTGGGTAATGATGCTGAGGTTTATGGTGCTGTGGTAATGATGCTGTGGTTTTTGGGGTGCTTGGTAATGATGCTGTGGTTTTGGTGGTGCGGTAATGATGCTGTGGTTTTATGGTGCTGTGGTTTTATGGTGCTGTGGTAATGATGCTGAGGGTTTATGGTGCTGTGGTAATGATGCTGATGGTTTTTGGGTGCTGTGGTAATGATGCTGAGGGTTTTATGGTGCTGTGGTAATGATGCTGTGGTTTTATGGTGCTGTGGTAATGATGCTGTGGTTTTATGGTGCTGTGGTAATGGTGCTGTGGTTTTATGGTGCTTTGTAATGATGCTGTGGTTTTATGGTGCTGGGTAATGGTGCTATGGTTTCATGGTGCTGTGGTAATGATGCTGTGGTTTTATGGTGCTGTGGTAATGGTGCTAGATTAGATTAGATTAAAATAGAATGGTAGAATGTTTGTGATATAAAGTTACCAATAAAACAAATTTAAAAGATCAAATTAAAGACACACAACTTATGACGAATCACAATAAATAAATAAAAAATATATATTAATTCAAATTGTTAGAATATTACTGTCATGTTCACAATACACCAAGACAAGAAAACAAGAGACCAATAATTCCTCTTACCCGTTATATAATAATTATATAATTTGTTAATGGAAATATTTACTCAAAAACTCTTAATTTAACTTGAGTGAGTCGAGAGAGTATGGTGGTGGTGGTGGTGGTGGTGTTAGGGGTGGTGGTGGTGGTGACGGTGGTGTTAGTGGTGGTGTGGTGGTGTTAGTGGTGGTGGTGGTGATGGCGGTGGTGGTGACAGTGGTGGTGGTGGTGGTGGTGGTGGTGATGGCGGTGGTGGTGTTAGTGGTGGTGGTGGTGGTGACGGTGGTGGTGGTGACGGTGGTGGTGTTAGGTGGTGGTGGTGATGGCGGGTGGTGGTGGTGGCGGTGGTGGTGTTAGGTGTGGTGGTGATGGGTGGTGGTGTTAGTGGTGGTGGTGGGGATGGCGGTGGTGGTGGCGGTGGTGGTGTTAGGTGGTGGTGGTGACGTGTGGTGTTAGTGGTGGTGGTGGTGACGGTGGTGGTGGTGACGGTGGCGGTGGTGGTGTTAGTGGTGGTGTGGCGGTGGTGGTGTTAGTGGTGGTGGTGGCGGTGGTGGTGTTAGTGGTGGTGGTGATTGTGGTGGTGTTAGGTGGTGGTGGTGGATGGTGGTGGTGTTAGGTGGTGGTGGTGGCGGTGGTGGTGGTGGGTGTGTTAGTGGTGGTGGGAGGTGTTAGTGGTGGTGGTGATGGTGGTGGTGTTAGGTGGTGGTGGCGGTGGTGTTAGTGGTGGTGGTGGCGGTGGTGGTGTTAGTGGTAGTGGTGACGGGTGGTGGTGTTAGTGGTGGTGGTGGTGATGGCGGTGGTGGTGGTGACAGTGGTGGTGGTGGTAAGTGATAGGTGGTGGTGGTGGGTGACGATATTTCGTTAGACTCAAATGTTAACGAGATCTTAAAGAGACAGAAGTTGGGTAATATTTGGTGGTCGGTGTCAGCGAGAAATGGGAGATGGGAAGAAAGTGAGAGATATGAAGAGATGGGAGGAAGTGAGATATGGAAGAGATAAGAGGAAAGTGAGAGATATGGAAGAGATGGGAGGGAAGTGAGAGATGGAAGGGAAGTGAGAGATATGGAAGAGATGGGAAGGAAGTGAGAGATATGGAAGAGATGGGAGGGAAGTGAGAGATATGGAAGAGATAGGAGGAAAGTGAGAGGATGAAGAGATGGGAGGGAGGTGAGAGATATGGAAGAGATAGGAGAAAGTGAGAGATATGGAAGAGATGGGAAGGAAGTGAGAGATATGGAAGAGATGGGAGGGAAGTGAGATATGGAAGAGATGGGAGAAAGTGAGATATGGAAGAGAGATGGAAGGGAGAGATAGGAAGAGATGGGAGGAAAAGTGACAATTTTGATGGAGAGATTTTTTTCTTTCTGGTCAGACTCTTTCTACGTTGTTTTACCTCTTCCTGTTTGTCTGTCTCTCCTCCTCTCTCCCTCCCTCCTCCTCCCCCTGCTCTCTCTCCCTCCCTCCACTCCTGTTTCCATCCTTCCTTTCTCTCCTCTCTCCCTCCCTCCCCCACCCCTGCTCTCCTTCCTCCTCCTCCTCCTCCTCTACTCTCTCCTCCTCCTCCCACCCCTGCCTCCTCCTCCTCCTCCTCTCCTCCTCTACTCTCCTCCTCCCTCCCGCCCTTGCTCTCCTCCTCCTTTCTCTCTCTCACTACCCACCTATTTCTCCTCTTCCTCTTATATTCTCTCCCTCCTCTTTTAATTCTTATTATTTTAGTATTTTTTTAATCTCTTCCTTTTTTCTGTGTATGTATGTATGTATGTATGTATGTATGTATGTATGTATGTATGTGGGGTAATGGTCAGCATGCTCGCTTCTCAAACGAACGGACCCGGGTTCGATCCCCGGGCAGGGTGAAACTATGGGCACTTGCCTCTGGATGTTAATCGATTTGCGGATCGTATTCCGGGGTAATGGTACAGTGCAGTTGGTGAGTTGTCCGGTCTTCTCGGACTATTCCTTGACACTGGGTCATGCAACTCGTTAACTCAGGGTGTGGTTGTTGTGTTGGCGACAGCTTTCACCTTAAACAAATTCACGCCTAGGTGGCCCTAGGGCTAGCCACTCATACACGAGGGGAAACCATATTATTATATGTATGTATGTATTATATTACATGTCTGTCTGTCTGTCTGTCTATCAAACAAGCCAAATATGCTACAATAAAACAGAGAATGTATTGAAAGGCGTGGGAACCAGGAGAGGTGTGTGTGTGTGTGTGTGTGTGTGTGTGTGTGTGTGTGTGTGTGTGTGTGTGTGTGTGTGTGTGTGACAAGCAGACGAAGAGAGAAAGAGAGAGGGAAAATGGGGGGGAAGAAGACAAAGACTGATGGGAAGAAGAGAAGGGAGAGGAAAGGGAGATGAGGAGTGAGAAGAAAAGGCAAACCGGATATGGATGAAAGGGAGATATAATCGAAGAGGAAGGAGAATGAGGAGATGAGGGAAGGGAAGGGATAATGAAAGAGTGTAAGAGTGAGAGAGTTTGATGGAAAGAGTATTCATATAATAATAATAATAATAATACTAATAATAATAATACATAATAATAATAATAATAATAATAATAATAATAATAATAATAATAATAATAATAATAATAATAATAATAATAATAATAATAATAATAAATAATAATAATAATAAAATAATAATAATAATAATAATAATAATAATAATAATAATAATAATAATTAATAATAATAATAATAATAATAATAATAATAATAATAATAATAATAATAATAATAATAATAATAATAATAATAATAACAACAATAACAATAACAAACAACAAATAATAATAATAATAATAATAATAATAATAATAATAATAATACAATAATAAAAAAAATAATAATAATAATATTTTATAACAAACACAACAACAATAACAACACACACAACAACAACAACAACAACAACAACAACACAATATATAGCTAGATATGGAAATTTATTGATGTGTGAGTGTGTGTGATCACTCTATCTCAGAATTGGTATAACACACACACAAACCTATACATTTCCATATCTAGCTATTATTATTATTATTATTATTATTATTATTAATATATAATATTATTATTTATTATTATTATTATTATTATTATTATTATTATTATTATTATTATTTTTTTTTTTATTATTATTATTATTATTATTATTATTATTATTATTATTATTATTAATATTAATATTATCATTATTATTATTATTATTATCCTTCCCTTCATGCCTCGTGTGAGCTTTTACTTTTTCTCGTTCTTGAAATTTACAAAAATCTTTGCACTTTCACATATCAGTCGAGGCCTTTTTATACTTTCTCTTTTTCGTCGTGTGATCGGTTCCACCTGTGAGCCGGGAGCAGAGTTTTACATTTGCTGCCGGTTGGTGGCCCACGATGACGAGCATCACCTTGAGCACATCAAAGTGTGCAAAATTCAACACATTTTGCCTGCACTGCTGAGTCTTCCATGACAGCTTTTCCTGTAGTCCTCTGCTCTATATTTCACGTTATATATATATATATATATATATATATATATATATATATATATATATATATATATATATATATATATATATATATATTCTGGAAGCACTTCACGACTACTACACAAAAAGGTTGATATTAGAAACATTTAAATGCTTCCTATATTCACTGTTCTCCCCAACTACCTTACCAGGTATAACAGGTGAGCACCCAGGAGTGTTCCTTCCTCTCAGGTGTCCAAAGAACAAGAACACTTTTCCAAGATGGCTGACTTATGACGCACGTGTACCAGCACAGACCACAACACCAACAGGGTCCTCCCCTACGTCCTGTGCACGAGTCCCGACAGCGTCATCGCAAGAAATTGTTTTATTAACCTTAGATCAAACCAGACTCAACATGCCCACCAACTACTGTCATTCTCCAGCCAACACAAGATACAACACAGAAAAAAGTGTTTCCTCACCAAGACTCACCAAGACTCACACTAGTCGTCAAAATACTGTGATCTTACCACTTCACTTCTCTAACTACTGTTTCATTCACTCATCTAACTAACTTACTTGTACTCAAGTTTTTTTTATTCCTGTAAGTTTTAAATACCAGTTTCTTCTCCTCACTAAAACACTTCCTAACACTAATTTACAATTCCAGGAGAAAAAAGTTCTTGACTCGATTGTTTTTTCATGTGTTCTGTTATCGTCTATTAATCTGACTCATTCATATGAAAATACTCGAGCAAATTCTGAAAATAATAACAAAATTATTCTCCAATGTTCATTCAATTATTTTATTTATGATGTCGAAACACTTTACTTTCTTACAAGTAACACAGAAAACCTCCCTTCCCACCCTTCAAGTAACACAGACAACCTCCTTCCCACCACCCTTCAAGTAACACAGACAACTTCCCACTCCCAAGTAACTTTGATTAAACTCCTTCACCCTTCAAGTAACACAGACAACCTCCTTCCCACCCTTCTGTAACATTGACAACCTCCCTTCCCACCCTTCAAGTAACTGCTGACAACTTCCCTTTCACCCTTCAAGTAACACAGACAACCTCCTTTCCCACCCTTCAAGTAACACTGACAACCTCCCTTCCCACCTTCAAGTAACACAGACAACCTCCTTTCCCACCCTTCAAGTAACTTACAGACAACCTCCCTTCAAGTAACACAGAAGAACCTCCCTTCCCACCCTTCAAGTAACACAGACAACCTCCCTTCCACCCTTCAAGTAACACACAACCTCCCTTCCCACCCTTCAAGTAACACAGACAACCTCCTTCACACTTCAAGTAACACTGACAACCTCCTTCCCACCCTTCAAGTAACAGACAACTTCCTTCCGTCCTTCAAGTAACACAGACAACCTCCCCTTCAAAGTAACACAGACAACCTCCTTTCCCACCCTTCAAGTAACAGACAACTTCCTTCCTGTCCTTCAAGTAACACAGACAACCTCCCTTCCAAGTAACACAGACAACCTCCTTCCCACCCTTTAAGTAACAGACAACTTCCTTCCCGTCCTTCAAGTAACACAGACAACCTCCTTCCCACCCTTCAAGTAACACAGACAACCTCCTTCCCACCTTCAAGTAACACAGACAACCTCCCTTCCCACCCTTCAAGTAACACAGACAACCCCCTTCCTTCTTTCAAAGTAACACAGACAACTTCCCTTCCCATCTTTCAGTAACACAGACAACCTCCTTCCCACATTTCAAGAAGCACAGACAACTTCCTTCCCGTCCTTCAAGTAACACGGACAACTTCCCTTCCCATTCTTCCAAGTAACACAGACAACCTCCTTCCCACATTTCAAGTACTTGAATACCCTCCTTCCAACCTTCAAGTAGCACAGATACCCTCCTTCCCCACCTTCAAGTAACACAGACAACCTCCTTTACATTTCAAGTAGCACAGATACCCTCCCTTCCCATCCTTCAAGTAACACAGATAACCTCCCTTCCCAGATGATATAGTGGAAGAGATCACAGACCCTGTTCCTCCTCCTCTCTATCTGTTCCAACTCCTCCTTTTCACCCTTTTCCTTCTCCTACTCGTCCTCTTCCTTCATCTCCTCATCCACCCTTTCCTTCGTTACCTTCTTCTACTCCTCCTCCTCCTCGCTGTAGCACCTGCAGCACCTCCTCCTCACACTAGCACCAGCAGCACCTCCTCCTCCTCCTCCACAGTGCATCCAGGCACCTCCTCCTCCTCAAAGTAGCACCAGCACCTCCTCCTCCTCCTCCTCCTCTGCAATGCACCAGCAGCACCTCCTCCTCCTCAAAAGTAGCACCAGCACCTCCTCCTCCTCCTCCTCTCCAGTAGCACCAGCACTTCCTCCTCCTCCCTCTTCACAGAAGCACCAGCAGCACCTCCTCCTCCTCCTCCCCCCCTCCCCAGTGCACCAGCACTTCCTCCTCCTCCTCTTCACAGAAGCACCAACCTCCTCCTCCTCCTCCTCCCCCTCCCACAGTGCCCAGCAGCACCTTCTACTCCTCACAGTAGCACCTCCTCCTCCTCACAGTAGGACTAACAGCACCTCCTCCTCCTCACAGTAGCACCAGCGGCCTACTCCTCACCATGGCACAGCACCTCCTCCTCCTCACAGTAGCACCAGCACCTCCTCCTCCTCACAGTAGCACCAGCAGCACCTCCTCCTCCTCCTCACAGTAGCACCAGCAGCACCTCCTCCTCCTCCTCACAGTAGCACCATAACTAAGGAGCTCATCTCTTCACTGTCAACATGTAAGCTTCATGACCGTACAGTGGATTAGTTCCCTTTCTTGATGGCCTGGAAGAGGAGGGAAGGTGATGGGAGGGGTGGAAGGGGTGGTGGGAGGTGAGGGAGGTTAGGTGTGGTGGAAGGGAATGGTAGGTGAAGGTGATAGGAGATGATGGAAGGGTGTCGGAGGGTTAGGTGAAGGTGGTGAGAGAGATGGTGGGAAGGGTGTCGGAGGGCAGAGGGAGGGTTAGGTGGAGGTGATGGGAAGGGTATGGAAGGGGTGGTGAGATGTGGTGGGAAGGTTAGGCGAAGGTGGTGGGAGGGGTGAGGGGTGGTGGTGGGAGGGTTAGTGTTGGAGGTGGAGGGAGGGTTTTTTTCAGAAAGGAGGGTGAAAGAAGATAAGAGGTGGGGGCAGGAAGTTATAATTCGGAAGTGAAGAAATTTAGGAGAGGGTAGGAGGCGGCGGGCTGACCGCCCTGCTGTAGGTTAGCTAAGCTAATGGTGTGTGAGGGTTGTGTCATGGGTTAGTTATTATCTGTCGGAACAGGCACTAGACAGCCTACCCTATCCCATATATGGGTGTTTTAAGGGCCTTATTTCATATTCCGCCGACCCTACTGGCGGATGCTGGTCTGGGGAGGTTGTCTATTGCCTGGCCGTGTAGATCGGGGGTGGGAATGGACATTTTGAATTGGTAACTTTTTGGAAACCATGTATGGTTGTTGTCGTTATCTGGTGGGAGTCTTTGAAGGAGTTTTGCTCTGATCGTTCTATCTTTGCCAGAATCTGCTGGCCAGGTGTGCAGCTGCTGGTTGATGGGTTTTATTCTCAGGTCTCTATGCATGCATTCTCGCTTCGCAAGCGAATGGACAGGTTCGATCCCGGGCAGAAGTAGTGGATAGCCAGTGCAGTTGGCGAGTTGTCCAGTCTTATCGGACTATTCCTTAACACTGGGCCATGCAACTAGTTGACTTAGGGTTTGGTTTGTTGTGTTGGCGACAGCTTCTACACCTTAAATAAATTCACTCCTAGGTGGTCCTTGTACACGCGGGGCAACCATTATTATTTGTGTGTGTGTGTGTGGAGGTTGGTACACGTATGAGAGAAGAAAATACTCATCCCCAGTACACAGCTCAATGCTCTCTCTCTCTCTCTCTCTCCTACAAGCGACACATAGCTCATGTTTACATATCTACCTAAAGGAGTGGAGACACTTTAAGAAGCCATTAAACAACAAAACACATGAGACACAACGATAAACATCTCTGGTTAATTATAGACGAGAGAGATTCATGTTAAGCTCTTAAGGAATTCTCGCACTCAAGGGAATTATATATTGTATTCAAGGTCTTTAAATAATCGTACTCAATGGTTTAAGATTTATTACACACACACACACACACACACACACACACACACACACACACACACACACACACACACACACACACACACCACACTCACACACACACCTGGAGGTTCAGCCCAGACATGATAGCAAATTGCTGAAGGACAAATTGTTTAATCACTACTCTACCGGGGAGCTGAGGCGTCCCTTAGTTTAACACGGTCTTATTTAGCTCAACCTGCTAGATGAGAGGCATGTGTGAGCTGGGGTGACGGCCTCTCTCTCTTTTGTTGTCCTCCGTGAGTCCTAAACCAGCCGCCTCCTTGTCCCCCAGTGCCAGTTAAAGTGCCACGTCTCAACACAATACCAGTGTCACTCGAAAGTATACGTACGTCTCAGTGTCATAAAGATGCTCTCCTCCCTCTCCACCCCCCCTCTCTCTTCTTCCCTCTGCAGTAAAATGGCAGTCTTACCACGAGAGAAAGACTACTATTTCACTGCGACTATCTATCTCATTGTTTCTGTCTGTCTGTGTCTATTTCTGTCCGTCTGACTGACTGTCTGTCTGTCTGTCTGTGCCTTTTACCTCCACGACAGAGGTCAGAAGCCTCATATCTAGTCACAGGCTCCTTCCTTCCTTTCCCTTCTATTCCATACCTTTCTCACTATTTCTCTTTCTCCCTCCCCTTATCCCCTATACTCACCCCCTTTCCACTGACCACTTCACCACCTCCATTTCTTCCCTTCCTCCTCCACCTCAACCCATCCCCATTTCTCCCTCCTCTTTACTATCACAAACTTTCCTTCCTTCCTTCTCTCCGTCACTTCCTTTCCTTTTGCTTTCATCCAAATCCTCTTATCCATCCCATTCTCATCATACCCCCACCTCCTCCACACCTCTCCCATCCCATCTCCACCACCACTCCATTCCCCACCACCCCGTCAACTCACCAGAGAAATTCCAGATTTGGTGAGAAGATAAAATTGAAAGCATCAGATATTAGACGCTGATGTCATCTAGGCAGTTAATTGAGCACAAGTTAATGAGGTAGCGAGGAGAGGAGGCTCGTTAATAAAAAATCTTCAAGTGGTAAGCGAGGAACGTCCAGCCCTGTACCACACATCTGAGAGCAAGATGAGAATTGATGGAGGAGGAGGAGGAGGAAGAGGAGAATAATAATAATAACAATAATATAATAATAATAATAATAATAATAAATAATAAATGATGATGATGATGATGACTCACCTTGAGTCACAACACTATAAGGTCGACTCGTTTGATACTCCGACCTCATGACGATGGGTCAAGCCGGGGTCAACATAATCACTGAACGAAAAGAGGGGAGATGAGGGAGGGAGGAGGAGGGGACGAGGGAAAGGGGGAGATGGAGGGGGTGAGGGAGGACGAGGGGGACGAGAGGAAAGAGACAAAGGGAAGAGGGGCGGGTGAGAAAGGATGGGAGGAGGAGAGAGTGGACGAGGAGGAAGGGAGGGAGGGAGGGAGGGGAGGAAGAGGAGGGAGGGAGAGGGAGGGAGTAGGACGAGGAGGGAGGGAGAAGGTGAGGAAGAAGAGGAAGGACGAGGGGTGGGGAAGGTGGGGTGAGGGGATGAAATTAATAACGCTAAACACTTGACCACTGGGAGAGGAAGAGGGAGGAGGGTAGGTAAGGGGAGAGGAGGGAGGGTAAGTTTTTAAAGCTAATTAGTGATCATTGGAGGTCAATTTCGTCATAATTAATTAGGATATTATGTCCATATTAGTTTTACCTCCACAAATTGGTATGCCTGTGAGAGTGGACCACACCGAGGGGGGGGGCGGGGGTGATTTTTTTAACAATATACACAGGTGATCGAAAAGTCCCCATGCACCTTGTTCCTTTTGACATACCCATATTTACCGTATGCCCAACAAGGTAAACAACACTATTCTTAAGTGTTACAGGTGCACAGGACTTTCGATCACCTTGTACATTATGGGAACTGAACGAACAAATTATTGATCCTTACCTAACTTAATCTAATCTAACCTTAACTTAATCTACTCTAACCTAATTTAATCTAACCAACTTAACTTAATCTAACCTAACCTCACCTGTTTGTTCACTTTTTCGTGAAGGATATAATTCCTATCTTGTGTTATAAAATAAATAATAAAAAGGCTGCAATAATGAAGGATAATTATTCATGTGAGATGAATTTACAGTGCGTGGTAATAGTGTTTTATCTTATTAGTATTACAGAGGTATTCTAGTCATTAATTTTGTCAGCAATTTTATTATTTTTATCATAACAACAATAATAATAATAATAATAATAATAATAATAATAATAATAATAATAATAATAATAATAATAATAGTAATAATAATAATAATAAAATAATAATAATAATAATAATAATAATAATAATAATAATAATAATAATAATAATAATAATAATAATAATAATAATAATAATAACAATAATAATTAATAAATAATAATAATAATAATAATAATAATAATAATAATAATAATAATAATAATAATAATAATAATAATAATAATAATAATAATAATAATAATAATAATAATAATAATAATAATAATAATAATAAACTTCTCGTGAACTCAGGAGCAGAACACAACATCCTCTCTCCCTCCCCTCATCTGTCATCGTTGTAGCAATGGTGTTTTTACTTCTGAATTCTCCCGTTTTCGCTTTTTCCAATACTCCCTTTCTCGGAAGTTTTATTATTTTTTACACCACGGAAACTCCAGGAAGACCGCCGCCCGCCCCAGCACCACCGTCATGGAAACCTAACGTGGGCAGCGTCGAAAACTAATGGAGTTTATGAATAGTTGAGCCGAGTTGGAGTGTCTAGTTTGTGAATAATGTTTAACCTTTATAAACACACTAATTCATCACCAGGGGAAAGTGTGTTTATTTACAGTCTTGAAACAGTGCCAACAGCTTTTCCCAGTGATGATGTTATAACTTAAATCTTTACTCTCAAAGGGTTAAACTATCATCTCCAAAGGGTTAAATCATCATCCTCAAAGGGTTAAACCATCGTTATCAAAGGGTTAAATTATCCTTCTGAAACGGTTAATTTATCCTCAAATGGCTTAAACCATCATCCTTAATTAGTTAAATCATAGTCATTAAAGGTTAAACCTAGTTAAACCATCAACCTAAAAAGGTCTAAACTTTAAACCATCGTCATCAAGGAGTTAAACATCAGAAACTACAGGTAAACAATATCACTAATGAGTATCTGACAATACCCAGTAAGGAGCTCTTATACATGGTACTCTGTTCTGTACTCTGGGCGATGGTTGGTACTCTGTTCTGTACTCTGGGCGATGGTTGGTACTGGGTGATGGTTGGTACTCTGATGGTTGGCATCTTGATGGTTGGTACTGGGTGATGGTTGTACCTGGGTGATGGTTGGTACCTGGGATGGTTGGTACCTGGGTGATGGTTGGTACTGGGTGATGGTTGGTACTCTGGGTGATGGGTGGTACTTGGGTGATGGTTGGTACTGGGGATGGTTGGTACCTGGGTGATGGGTGGTACCCTGGTGATGGTCGGTACCTGGGTGAGGTTGGCACTGGATGGTTGGTACTTGGTGATGGTGGACTGGGTGATGGTCGGTACCTGGGTGATGGTTGGTACTGGGTGATGGTTGGTACTGGGTGATGGTTACCTGGATGGTTGGTACTCTGGTGATGGGTGGTACCTGGGTGATGGTCGGTACCTGGGTGATGTTGGTACTGGGTGATGGTTGTACCGATGGTTGGTACTCTTTGGTACTGGGTGATGGTTGGTACTGGGTGATGGGACCGGTGATGGTTGGTACCTGGGTGATGGTTGGTACCTGGGTGATGGTTGGTACCTGGGTGATGGTTGGTACCTGGGTGATGGTTGGTACTCTGATGATGGTACCTGGGCGATGGTTGGTACCTGGGTGATGGTTGGTACCGGTGATGGTTGAATTTGGGTGATGGTTGGTACCTGGTGGGGTTGGGGTGGTTGTGGGTTGTGGTGGTGTGATGGTTGGACGTGGTTGGTACTGGGTGATTGGTACTGATGGTTGGTACTCTGATGGTTGGCACTGGGTGATGGTTGGCACTGGGTGATGGTTGGTACCTGGGTGATGGGTGGTACTTGGGTGATGGTTGGTACTGGGGTGATGGTTGGTACTGGGTGATGGTTGGTACCTGGGTGATGGTTGGTACTGGTGTGGTTGGTGATGGTGGTTGTGGTTGGATGGGTGTTGATGGTTGGTACTGGGTGATGGTTGGTACCTGGGTGATGGTTGTAATTGGGTGATGGTTGGTACCTGGGTGATGTTGGTACTCTGGGGGATGGTTGGTACTGGTGATGGTTGGTACTGGGTGATGTTGGTACTCTGGGCGATGGTTGGTACTGGGTGATGGTTTACTGTGGTTTGGATGGTTGGCACTGGGTGATGGTTGGTACTGGGTGATGGTTGGTACCTGGGTGATGGTTGGATCGATGGTTGGTACTGGGTGATGGTTGGTCACTGGGTGATGGTTGGTACTCTGGGCGATGGTTGGTACTCTGGGTGATGGTTGGTACTGGGTGATGGTTGGTACTGGGTGATGGTTGGTACTGGGTGATGGTTGGTACTGGGTGATGGTTGGTACTCTGGGTGATGGTTGGTACTGGGTGATGGTTGGTACTGGGTGATGGTTGGTACTGGGTGATGGTTGGTACTCTGGGTGATGGGTGGTACTCTGGGTGATGGTTGGTACTGGGTGATGGTTGGTACTGGGTGATGGTTGGTACTCTGGGTGATGGTTGGTACTCTGGGTGATGGTTGGTACTCTGGGTGATGGTTGGTACTGGGTGATGGTTGTGCCTCTGGGCGATGGTTGGTACTGGTGATGGTTGGTACTGGGTGATGGTTTGGTACTGGGTGATGGTTGGTACTGGGTGATGGTTGGTACTCTGGGGATGGTTGGTACTCTGGGTGATGGTTGGTACTATGGGTGATGGTTGGTACTCTGGGTGATGGTTGGTACTGGGTGATGGTTGGTACTGGGTGATGGGTTGGTACTCTGGGTGATGGTTGGTACTGGGTGATGGTTGGTACTGGGTGATGGTTGGTACTCTGGGTGATGGTTGGTACTCTGGGTGATGGTTGGTACTGGGTGATGGTTGGTACTGGGTGATGGTTGGTACTGGGTGATGGTTGGTACTGGGTGATGGTTGGTACTGGGTGATGGTTGGTACTCTGGGCGATGGTTGGTCACTGGGTGATGGTTGGTACTGGGTGATGGTTGGTACTGGGTGATGGTTGGTACTCTGGGTGATGGTTGGTACTCTGGGTGATGGTTGGTACTGGGTGATGGTTGGTACTCTGGGTGATGGTTGGTACTCTGGGTGATGGTTGGTACTGGGTGATGGTTGGTACTCTGGGTGATGGTTGGTACTCTGGGTGATGGTTGGTACTCTGGGCGATGGTTGGTACTGGGTGATGGTTGGTACTGGGTGATGGTTGGTACTCTGGGCGATGGTTGGTACTGGGTGATGGTTGGTACTCTGGGTGATGGTTTGGTACTCTGGGGATGGTTGGTACTGGGTGATGGGTTTGGTACTCTGGGTGATGGTTGGTACTCTGGGTGATGGTTGGTACTCTGGGTGATGGTTGGTACTGGGTGATGGTTGGTACTGGGTGATGGTTGGTACTCGGTGATGGGTGGTACTCTGGGTGATGGTTGGTACTGGGTGATGGTTGGGGTGATGGGTGGTACTCTGGGTGATGGTTGGTACTGGGTGATGGTTGGTACTCTGGGTGATGGTTGGTACTCTGGGTGATGGTTTGGTACTCTGGGTGATGGTTTGTACTCTGGGTGATGGTTGGTACTGGGTGATGGGTGGTACTCTGGGTGATGGTTGGTACTGGGTGATGGTTGGTACTGGGTGATGGTTGGTACTCTGGGTGATGGTTGGTACTCTGGGTGATGGTTGGTACTGGGTGATGGTTGGTACTGGGGGATGGTTGGTACTCTGGGCGATGGTTGGTACTGGGTGATGGTTGGTACTGGGTGATGGGTGGTACTCTGGGTGATGGTTGGTACTGGGTGATGGTTTGGTACTGGGTGATGGTTGGTACTCTGGGTGATGGTTGGTACTCTGGGTGATGGTTGGTACTGGGTGATGGTTGGTACTCTGGGTGATGGGTGGTACTCTGGGTGATGGTTGGTACTTGGGTGATGGTTGGTACTGGGTGATGGTTGGTACTCTGGGTGAGGTGGTACTCTGGGTGATGGTTGGTACTCTGGGTGATGGGTGGTACTGGGTGATGGGTGGTACTCTGGGTGATGGGTGGTACTCTGGGTGATGGTTGGTACTGGGATGGTGTCTGGGTGATGGTTGGTACTCTGGGTGATGGGTGGTACTGGGTGATGGTTGGTACTGGGTGATGGTTGGTACTGGGTGATGGTTTGGTACTCTGGGTGATGGTTGGTACTCTGGGTGATGGTTGGTACTGGGTGATGGTTGGTACTCTGGGTGATGGGTGGTACTCTGGGTGATGGTTGGTACTGGTGATGGTTGGTACTCTGGTGATGGTTGGTACTCTGGGTGATGGGTGGTACTGGGTGATGGTTGGTACTGGTGATGGTTGGTACTCTGGGTGATGGTTGGTACTGGGTGGGTGGTACTCTGGGTGATGGTTGGTACTCTGGGATGGGGTACTGGGTGATGGGTGGTACCTGGGTGATGGTTGGTCTGGTGATGGTTGGTACTCTGGGTGATGGTTGGTACTGGGTGATGGGTGGTACTGGGTGATGGTTGGTACTGTGGGTGGTACTCTGGGTGATGGTTGGTACTGGGTGATGGGTGGTACTCTGGGTGATGGTTGGTACTGGGTGATGGGTGGTACTGGGTGGTTGGTACTGGGTGATGGGTGGTACTGGGTGATGGTTGGTACTGGGTGATGGGTGGTACTCTGGGTGATGGTTGGTACTGGTGATGGGTGGTACTCTGGGTGATGGTTGGTACTGGTGATGGGTGGTACTCTGGGTGATGGTTGGTACTGGGTGATGGGTGGTACTGGGTGATGGTTTGGTACTTGGGTGATGGGTGGTACTGGGTGATGGTTGGTACTGGGTGATGGTTGGTACTGGGTGATGGTTGGTACTGGGTGATGGTTGGTACTGGGTGATGGTTGGTACTCTGGGTGATGGTTGGTACTGGGTGATGGTTGGTACTGGGTGATGGGTGGTACTCTGGGTGATGGTTGGTACTTGGGTGATGGGTGGTACTGGGTGATGGTTGGTACCTGGGTGATGGGTGGTACTGGGTGATGGTTGGTACTCTGGGTGATGGGTGGTACTGGGTGATGGTTGGTACTCTGGGTGATGGGTGGTACTGGGTGATGGTTGGTACTCTGGGTGATGGGTGGTACTCTGGGTGATGGTTGGTACTCTGGGTGATGGGTGGTACTCTGGGTGATGGGTGGTACTCTGGGTGATGGGTGGTACTCTGGGTGATGGGTGGTACTCTGGGTGATGGGTGGTACTCTGGGTGATGGGTGGTACTCTGGGTGATGGGTGGTACTCTGGGTGATGGGTGGTACTGGGTGATGGTTGGTACTCTGGGTGATGGTTGGTACTCTGGGTGATGGGTGGTACTCTGGTGATGGGTGGTACTGGGTGATGGGTGGTACTCTGGGTGATGGGTGGTACTCTGGGTGGGGTGGTACTCTGGGTGATGGGTGGTACTCTGGGAGGGGTTTGTGAGGATTATTTCGTCAGGTGACACTCGATTGACACCTCGTATGTGTTGTGTATTGTTACTTCAATAATAATAATAATAATAATAATAAAAATAAAAGAAATAGAAGAATAATAAACAGCAACAACAACAATTAAAACACGTAACAACACTGTAACCATATACTTATCGAAACCAAGACACCTGTACACCTATACACAGGAACAGGTGAGTCGAATGAGCACAACAAACATAAGAGCATCATCATCCACTTGGCTAATTATCTACAAGTTAGTTAATAACGACCTTAAATGTGTGTGTGTGTGTGTGTGTGTGTGTGTGTGTGTGTGTGCATGTGTGTGTGTGTGTACTGTACCCAGGATGGCGACCTGTGGTGTAATGGTTAGCATTCTCGCCTCGTAAGCGAGTGGACCCGGGTTCGATCCCCGGGCAGGGTGAACCTATAGGTAAGTTTCTTTCCGCCACTTGCCTCTGTCTACCCAACAGTAATTGGGAACCCGAATGTTAATCGATTTGCGGATCGTATTCCAGGGTAATGGTTAGCCAGTGCAGTTGGCGAGTTGTCCGGTCTTCTCGGACTATTCCTTGACACTGGGTCATGAAGCTCGTTAACTCAGGGTGTGGTTGTTGTGTTGGCGACAGCTTCTACACCTTAAACAAATTCACGCCTAGGGCTGGGATGGCCATCCTCGTTACGAGGGCAACCATTATTTATATTATTTACTCATAAGACGAGAACACAAGATTCATAGGCGAGTGAGTCCAGGTGTGTTATTCTTTCAGGACCACAACACCAGAGACAGATGAAGGTGTAAGTGAAAAAAAATGTGTTGAAGCGAAACTACTCTGCGAAAATCGGGATCTTGACGTCATTCAATCTAAACTTACACGGGCCCAGCTCACACCTCCTACAAGAAGGACCTATGTTACTCTTAGTCTTGGTTCGATCCCACCATCCAATCAGCACTTGGAAGACTTACACTCAGTGAGGACGAGTCTCTTGGCTTCACCGGAGCTACCATTAAGGATGTGTACCAATCATCTTGGATATACCTGATGCTCACACCTCCTGGCTCCCTGCTGCTTGTCAACGCGTGAAACACAGCAATAACATTGTTTTCGTCTCGCCGCAACTGAAATTTAACCTAACTTAACCAAACCTACAGGTAACCAAATTTGTTTCACCTGATGATTCAACACCCTAATGTAACCTGGAAAGTTAGGTTGAGTTAGTGTTAGAGTGATTAATATTAAGGTAATAGTTTAACTGGGGTGCCAAATCTTCACGTGACCATATTCCTCAATGTTGACATGCAAAATAACGACAAAAATAAATTACGACTCAACCATAATAAAATACGTCCTCTTACCTGTCCCTAATTAAGGTTAAAAACAAAAACAAATTAACCCTGAGCACCTGTTCTCGAATTCAGCCTCCCAATTCACCAACTACAAGTATGTGTTTTAACGTGTTCATGAGACTAACTCCCCGTTTTACCCTCCCTTTTCCACCCCTCCACCCCCTCTCTCCTTCCTCACCCCTCTTCATCAACACCCGGCGGTAAATCCACTTGAAAGGTGTATTTTGTTTTGGACTCGAGTGAATGGTAATGATGCACTTGACCTCGGCCATTATACACGTGCTGTACCTCTCACCCCATACCACACCGATAAACTACTACCACCACTGCTACTGACGCTACCACTACTACCACCACCACCGCTACCACCACCACTACTACTACTACTACTACTACCACCACTACCACTTTATTTTTTTATATAGCCTCCAGCCTCCCCCAATAGCCACATTTTATTACCTTAAAATTAAATATCCTAATACATAAGTAGCTATCCTATCTGTGTTGAGTTAGTTGAGCCGCAGATCTATGCGGCATTCAGTGACTGTTGCCTCATAGTCAACATCTGCAACTGTTGTCGGCTTTGGGGCGTTCTCGTTCTGAGGCAGAGCAAAGCCGACCTAAGGAGACTACTACTACTGCTACCACTGCCACTACTACTACCACTGCCACTACTACTACCACTGCCACTACTACTACCACTGCCACTATTATTACCACTGCCACTACTATTACCACTGCCACTACAACTACTACTACTACCACTACTGCTGCCACTGCCATTGCTACTACTACCACTGTCACTACCAGTAATCACCACCTTCACTACCTCCACCAATACTACCACCACCTTCATCAATACTACCACACCACCACTACCACCACCACCTCTCACCACCACCTCCATCACTCACCACACCACCCCACCCTCCATTACTCACCACCACCACCACCACTACCACCACCTCTCACCCCACCACCTCCATCACTACCACCACCACCTCCATACACACCACCACCACCACACTACCACCACCTCTCCACCACCACCCTCCATCACTACCACCACCACCTCCATTACTACCACCCACCACCACTACTACCACCACCTCCATTACCACCACCACCCCACCACTACTACCACCACCTCCATCACTACCTCACCACCACCTCCATCATCACCACACCTCCATCACTACTACCACCACCACTACTACCACCACCTCACCACCACCTCCACCACTACCACCACCACCACTACTACTCTCACCACCTCCATCACCACCACCTCCATTACTACCACCACCACCACTACTACCACCACCACCACTACTACCACCACCACCAACACTACTACCACCACCACCACTACTACTACCACCACCTTCATCACCACCTCCATTACCACCACCACCACCAACACTACTACCACCACCACCACACTACTACTACCACCACCTTCATCACCAACTCCATTACTCACCACCACCACCAACACTACTACCACCACCACCAACACTACTACCATACCACCACTACTACCACCACCACTACTACCACCACCTTCATCACCACCACCTCCATTACCACCACCCATTACTACCACCACCCACCACCACTACTACCACCACCCTCTCACCACCACCCACCACCTCCATTTCTACCAGCACCACCACCACAACTACCACCATCACCACCACTACTACCACCACTGAAGGTCAATTACATTTAATTGTATCAACGATTTTATCGATTTTCTTTTCCTCCGTATATACTTCCTTCCTTATTGTCATCCTCCTCTCCTTCCTTCCTTTCCTTAGTTCCTGCATTCCTCTTCCTCCCCATTCTCTTCCAACTCTTCTTCCCCTCCTCACATCACCAATAATATATACCGTACTTACTACTTCTCTCCTTCCTCCCCTATTTTCCCCTCCCCTCCCTCCCTCTCTCTTCCTCCCTCCCCTCTCCCTCCTCCTCCCTCTCTCTCTCCCTCCTCCTCTACCTCTCCTTCTCCCTCCCCACCCTCCCCTCCCACTCTCCCCTCCCTCCCACTTCCATCCCTCCCCTCCCACCCTCCCCTCCCTCTCTCCCTACCTCCCTCCCTCCCTCTCCCTCCCTCCCACTCTCCCTTCCCTCCCTCCCCACCCTCCCTCCCTCTCCATCCCATTCTATAACCACCATCTCTCAAGTGGCAGCCAAAGTTGAATCTGAATAGGCTTTGGCGCCTTTTGCAGTGCCTGGTCTTACTTTACCAACAAACTGATGAGAAATTCCCTGATTATTTTTTAGGAAGATGATTACTTTTTTATGTTGACCATTCATCTTTATATCGTTAATTAAATGCAGATTATGTGGGTCTCTTTAATTAGATATACACTGTACTCATTAATACACTATCCTCAATAATACACTATACTCAATGATACACGCTTCAATACGCTACACACCATAACACACTACTCAATAAGCTACACACTATAATACACTGTACTCAATAATTTTACCATGATACACTGTTCTAATACGCTACACACTATAATACACTGAACTCAATAATACCTTGTACTCAATAATACACTGTGCTCAATATGTTACACACTATAATACACTGTACTTAATACGCTACACACTATAATACACTGTACTCAATAATACTGTACTCAATAATGCGATACACACTATAATACACTGTACTCTATAATTATGTACTCAATAACATGCACACTATAATACACTGTACTGAATAATACACACACTATAATTCCTGTACTCAATAATAATACTGTACTCAATAACTACGACACACTATAATACACTGTACCGAATAATACACTACACTATAATACACTGTACTCAATAATACACACACACTATAATACACTGTACTCAATAATACACTACACACTAATACACTGTACTCAATAATACGCTACACACTATAATACACTGTATCAATACGCAGTACACAATAATAGCTAACTCAATAATACACAGCACACAATAATACTGTACTCAATAATACTGTACTCAATATTACGCTACACTAAAATACACAGTACACAATATTACACTACACTATAATACACTGTACTGAATAATACACTACACACTATAATACTGCTCAATAATACTGTACTCAATAATACGCTACACACTAAAATACACAGTACACAATAATACACTACACACTATAATACACTGTACTCAATAATACACTACACACTATAATACACTGTACTCAATAATACGCTACACACTATAATACACTGTACTCAATAATACGCTACACACTATAATACACTGTACTCAATACGCAGTACACAATAATACGCTGTACTCAATAATACACAGCACACTATAATACACTGTACACAATAATACTGTACTCAATAATACGCTACACACCATAATACACTGTACTCAATGCGCTACACACTATAATTTACTGTACTCAATACACAGTACACAATAATACACTGTACTCAATAATACACAGTACACAATAATACACTGTACTCAATAATACTGTACTCAATAATACGCTACTCCAATAATACACTACACACTATAATACACTGTACTCAATAATACTGTACTCAATATTATGCTTTCTCAATAATACACTACACACTATAATACACTGTACTCAATAATACGCTGTACACAATAATACTGTACTCAATAATACGCTACACACCATAATACACTGTACTCAATGCTACACTATAATTTACTGTACTCAATACACAGTACACAATAATACACTGTACTCAATAATACTGTACTCAATATTACACTTTACACTATAATACACTGTACTCATTGCTTTACACTATAATTTACTGTACTCAATACACAGTACACAATAAGCTGTACACAATAATACTGTACTCAATAATACGCTACACAACATATTACACTGTACTCAATGCACTACACACTATAATTTAATGTGCCAATACACAGTACACAATAATATTGTACAATAATACACTGTACACAATAATACACTGTACAGTACACAATTCACAACAAAACACTAAAAAATGACTGCAACACTCACAGGCAGTAGTGTAACGACGACATTCAACCCGGAATTATTGTTTGTATTTCAGGGTCACACAAACACGTTTTCGCTGATTCACTCGTAAAACCTGGAGAAAGAATCGTGAATCTTAAAAATGAATCCAAGTTTAACCAAAAATATAATAAAATTCCTTATATTTCACGACTATTTATCGATTTGTCGAATATTAGAGGAATTTTTGAACGAAGAGATGACAAAAGTTTGTTATGTAACAGCTGATTGCCTTCAGTAAATAAATGTGTCAAAGAAAATGAGACTCGCGTTCACAGATTTCATGGGGATACTATTGAAAATATTGAAGTCTGCGTTTTTTACCCTGGCCAACCTACAGTATTCATCGCAAAAATTTTCTTGTTGGCTGAAAAGGTAGAAATAATATATGCTCCAATGCCTCCTGTATAAATATCGAGAATATAAGTCGATGTTACCATTTTACAAATATATTCATACTCTGAGGCAGCCAGGTCGAGCGTGTGTGCTGGCAGGTATAATAGCCAATGGGTAGCGCACATAAATTTCGTTGAATTTCTTTCCAAATTTTGCGGAATGAAATTTTACCCATTACGTGTGTTTATGTTCATAGGGATGCAATATTAACAAACTTATTGGGTAGTTTAGCCCTCAGCTTGGTGTGATATATGTGTGTGTGTGTGTGGACGGACGTGTTTGTTTGTGTATGTGTGTGTGTGTGTGTGTGGACGGACGTGTTTGTTTGTGTGTGTGTGTGTGTGTGTGTGTGTGTTTACGTATGTACGTTGTTCATGTGTTTCTAACGTGTTTTTAGGTATTATATGTATGTATGTATGTATGTATGTATGTATGTATGTATGTATGTATCCTAGAGGGAGGGAGCAGCAGCAGACCGTGACGTAACACACTAGAAATAGCTCTCATAACCCGGGACAGAATAATTCCCATTACACAACCCGGGTATAGAATAATTCTTACTACACAGCGCCACCGAGAATAATCACCCCTTCCCCCACACACATGAAATAGACTTTAGTTGAAAATACAAAAAAAATATCTCGAATGATAGATTATTTAGATGAATTATTAAACATATATTCATTAAACAAAAGTAAAAATAATATAATCCTAGAAAACAAAAGTGGTCAACAAGAGCGATACAGTGGTAACAAATATTAATCACAGCGTCACAGTTATTGAGATGAGATTGGACGATAGGTAATATCAATCATAAAAGCCGTGTAAACAAAAGTATGTGCTATTAATACCCGCTACATACATACATACATACATACATACATACATACATACATACATACTGTACGTGCACATTGAAAATTAAGATTGATACAGACTGAAAAAGGCTCCTCCCCCACCTCCCTACCATGATAGATCCTCCCCAACCTCCCTACCGTGATAGATCCTCCCCCACCCCGCACCATGTTAGATCCTCCCCCACCTCCTACCGCGATAGATCCTCCCCCACCCCGCACCATGATAGATCCTCCCCTCCCTACTATGATGAATCCTCCCCACTCCCTACTGATAGATCACTCCCCGCTCCTACTATGATAGATCCTCCCGCTCCCCCACCATGATGGAGTCCTCCCCCACCTCACTACCATGATAGATCCTCCCATCTCCCTACCATGACAGATCCTCCCCCATCCCCCTACCATGATAGATCCTCCCCCACCTCCTACCGCGATAGATCCTCCCCCACCCGCACCATGATAGATGCTCCCCACTCCCCCACTCCCTACTATGATAGATCCTCCCCCTCCCTACGCAATGGAATCCTCCCCACTCCCCTGCTGTGGAGTCTCCCCCCACTCCCCTACTATGATAGATCCTCCCCCACTCCCCCCCACCACCATGATAGATCCTCCCCACCTCACTACCATGATAGATCCTCCCCAACCCCCTACCGTGATAGATCCTCCCGCTCCCCCACCATGATAGATCCTCCCCCCTCCCCCACCATGGTGATCCTCCCCCCACCCCTACCATGATAGATCCTCCCCCACCCCACACCATGAATCCTCCCCCTCCTACCATGTTAGATCCTCCCCACCCCACTGCAACCAGATCTCCCCCATCCCCCCTACCATGATAGATCCTCCCCCCACCCCGTGATGGATCCTCCCCACCCCACCCCTGCAGTAGATCCTCCACCCCCTACCGTGATAGATCCTCCCCCACCTCCTACCGCCATTTAGATCCTCCCCCGCACACCGCGTCAGTCTCCCACCATGACAGAATGATGAATATGGATGATATTAAAGAAGACAAACTGAGACATAGACATCAATTGGAAAGGTCTTTATCATCAACGTCATCTGTGTGGTTATCAATTTCTTCTTGTCTTATCGTCTATTATCTCTATTCCATATTTATCAGGTTTGTTTATCGTCGTTTCTTTCTATTCGGTGTTTTTATGTTTGGTTTGTTTTATTTTCATCTTGTTCCTTGTCTTTCTTCTTATTCTTCTTTAATTATTATAATCATTTTCTTCATACTCGTCTTTCCTTTCTCCTCTTCCTCCTTATTCTCCTCCTTACTCCTCTTTATTCTCCTCCTTCCTCCTTAATATTCTTCTTTTCCTCTCTTCTTCCATTACATTTCTTCCCTTCCTCATCCTTCTGATTCTCTTACTCTTCCTCTTTATTCCTATTTTTTCCCTTCTCTTACTCTTCTTCCTTACTCCTCTTCATCCTCCTTATTCTCCTTACTCCTCTTACTCTTCCTCTTCCACCATGTCTTATTCACCACACTGTGGGTCTCCCCACCTACCCCTACCCCCACCTCCTACCCCTCCCCACCTACCCCTACCCCTACCCCCACCTCGTACCTCTACCCCTACTTCCTCCTCCCCACCTACCGTTACACCAACCTCCTCCACACCTACTCTTATCCACCTCCTCCCCACCTACCCCTACTCCCACCTCCTCATCCTCCCGACCCATCCCTACCTCCTCCACTATTATTACTACCACAACAAGTACCACCACCCATACCACTAATGCGTAACCATCACAACCACCACTACCACAAACACCATCATCACTATCAACACTACCACCACTATCATCACTTTCCACCACCACCACTAACATCATCATTTTCAACCACTATACCACCACTACCACCATCACTTCCTAACAGCCTACTACATTCAACACATATCGTGACCCTCCGAAAAGAAACACAAATATCGTCTACCACCCTCACCACCACCCCCCACCACCACCCCCACCCCCCACCCCCACCCCCCACCGCACATTACTGTCGTGTAGTGAGACAGAGGCAGGAAAGATCTGCCCAGACACACACAACAGATCTCAGCATATTGCACCATGGGAAATTCCTGGTAAATGCTCTGTTGGGGTTTCGGAATTAGAATTGGATTTAGGATGGTGCAATAATTCTCTTTCACGCCTCGAGGACCCAGGGCACGAGAGCTTCTGAGGAGCGGCGCAGCAGACTTTTGTGTTTATTTTACGGTGGCGAGTTTCCTTCATCCTGTGGTGATCCTGGCCCGCTCCTGCTCTGGTGAGGCGGTGCACACACACACACACACACACACACACACATACACACACACACACACACACACACACACACACACACATACACACACACAAATATATACAAAAACACAAAGACAAATTTGAACGAAACACAATAAAACGTTCGTTAAAAGATGAAAAAATAAGCAAAAATGTTAACAAAAACCGTTGATGTATGTGTTAATAATAAGTGCACGTGTGTGTGTAATAATGATGATAATAATAATAATAATAATGTAATAACTAACGGTTTACTGAAAGCATGGCAGCCGGAAGGATGAAAATATACAGTTACATAATTGGGGAATGGGTCTCTTGATTGACAAATAATTTACAAGTAACATAAGTGATTCAAATATGATATATAATAACTAGGTGGAGAGAAGGTGTGTGTGTGTGTGTGTGTGTGTGTGTGATGACATCTTGGGATAAGGAAAACGAAGAATTCCTCCACCGCACAACTTCTGTTAACAGGAGAATCAAAGGTTCCTCGACCACTTGAGAGTCAGGGAACACCTCCACATCCACAACCATTACACTGAGAACCTAACCTAACACATCCACAACTACAACACAATATTATACTGAAAACCACACCGTAACCTAACCTAGTAACACCCGCACCTACATTATACTGAGAACCTACCCTAACCTAACCACACCCAGACCTACATGATTACACCGAGATCGTAACGTAACGTAACCAAATCCCCACCAACATCATTATCCTGAAAACCTAACCTAACCTGACCACACGTACACTATTCCACCGAGGACCCGAAATGAGGGCAGAAATTAACTCACATTCAACTGAGCACCAAATATATTTAGCCTCCGGTAAGCGGTGGTGGAGTGGTTATTAACTTCAGATGAGCCATTCATTACACCCAGGGTTCGAATCTCTCCTGAGGCAGTGACCCGTGAATCATTACCACCAGGTGTGAGCTGAGTCTCGTGACCACAGCCATGGCGGGTGATCATAAACTTACTTCTTTTGTTGTTTACTTATATTTTTTGTCTCTTTCTTGGCCAGACAGAGACAGAAATAACAGAATAAATGATAGAAATGAGAGAATAATAAAAACAACAAAATAACACGATGTTACGTATGATGGAAAATACAGAATGAGAGAAAAGGGAATGAACGATAAAGGATGGGAAGATTGAAAGAAGGCAGAATGAACAACAGAGGATGGAAGAATGAAATAAAAGCGAAAGAACGATAAAGAATGGAAAGAATGAAAGAAAATGGAATGAACGACCTAAAAGGGAACGCCCATCAAAGTGTTTGGTCAGGTCATCGCCGGCTGATGACCCTCTCTCACCCTTGACGACCTCGATAGGAAATCGATAAATGACTGGAGCAAACGACTGCATATTCCCGCTCAGGCCAGTGTGTGTGTGGGGGGAAATATGTGTGTGTGTAGGGGAGGTATGTGTGTGTGTGTGGGGGGAGGTATGGAGGTTGTGTGTGTGGGGGAGGTATGTGTGTGTGTGTGGGGGGTATGTGTGTGTGTGGGGAAGGGACCTGTATGTGTATAAAGGGGAGGGAGGTGTGTGTGTGTGTGTGTGTGTTGTAAGTGGGGGTTGGTGTGTCAGTGTGTGTGGGGGGGGGTGTGTGTGTGTGTGTGGGGGAGGTGTGTGTGTGTGTGTGGGGGAGGTGTGTGTGTGTGTGGGGGCTGTGGGAGGTGTGTGTGTGTGTGGGGGGGTGTGTGTGTGTGTAGGGGAGGTGTGTGTGTGTGGGGGGGTGTGTGTGGGGGGGGGTATGTGTGTGTGTGTGTGGGGGGGGTATGTGTGTGTGTGTATGGTGTGTGGGGGGGGGTGTGTGTGTGTGTGTGTGTGGGGGGGTGTGTGTGTGTGTGTGGGTGTGTGTGTGTGTGGGGGTGTGTGTGTGTGTGTGTGTGTGTGTGTGTGTGTGTGTGTGTGTGTGTGTGTGTGTGTGTGTGTGTGTGTGGGGTGTGTGTGTGTGTGTGTGTGTGTGGTGTGTGTGTGTGTGTGTGTGTGGGGTGTGTGTGTGTGTGTGTGTGTGTGTGTGTGTGTGTGTGTGTGTGTGGGGGTGTGTGTGTGTGTGTGTGGGGTGTGTGTGTGTGTGTGTGTGTGTGTGTGTGTGTGTGTGTGTGTGTGTGTGTGTGTGTGTGTGTGTGTGTGTGTGTGTGTGTGTGGTGTGTGTGTGTGTATGTGTGTGTGTGTGTATGTGTGTGTGTGTATGTGTATAAGGTGTGTGTGTGTGTGTGTGTGTAAGGGGGTTATATTTGTGTGTGTAAAGGGAAGGGGCAGTGTGTGTGTGTGTGTGTAAGGGGAAGGAGCAGTTTGTGTGTATAAAAGGGAAAGGGAGTATTTTTGCGTGTGCGTGTGTGCGTGTGTGTGTGTGTGTTTATTTCAGAGGTGTATGTGTTGGGAATATGTATTTGTGTGGGATGTGTGTATATGTGCGTTTATGTACGTATGTTTGTATATAAGTGTATTCCCTTATGCGCTTGAGAGTATTGGTGGATTAATTATATACGTATATGTGTATATGAGAGAGTATTCCTGTGTGTATGACTGTGTGTGTCTGTGTGTGTGTATGACTGTGTGTGTCTGTGTGTGTGTATGACTGTATGAAACCCTCAAAACTCCCTGACAACGCCCAGAAAGACAGATAATTAAGTGAGGATGAATAAGCAATGAGCACAGGTATAAAGTGAAGTATATAAAGCACAGGTACGGTAATTAATTCTCAGATGATGACAGTTTGAGTACAGGTTAAGGTGTAAAGGTGTAGGTATAGTGATAACAGAGAGAGTACTATGTTTCTCCTATTCACTAAAACAAGAACTTTTAACCACATCTTCCCCCTCTTCAATGTTTTTATTCTCAATGTCTCAATATATCAGACAAGAGACACGTACACGACAACACACACACACACACTACCAAATAACAGTGACACAGGGGCGATATCTGTGTAACGTTGATGGTATGTGTGATATGATACGACTGTGTAACGTAACGTATACTCTTGTATCGAGGGAAACGGTGAAGGATGGGACGAAAGCTGGTGTTTATATTGTCTCCTGTGGCAATACGATACACGGTACACATGCTAACACGCACACATACATACAGTACATACATAATGGTTGCCCCTCGTGTACAAGGATGGCCGGTCCTAGGGCCACCTAGGCGTGAATTTGTTTAAGGTGTAGAAGCTGTCGCCAACACAACAACCACACCCTGAGTTAACGAGCTTCATGACCCAGTGTCAAGGAATAGTCCGAGAAGACCGGACAACTCGCCAACTGCACTGGCTAACCATTACCCTGGAATACGACCCGCAAATCGATTAACATCCAGGTTCCTAATTACTGCTGGGTAGACCGAGGCAAAACCATGCATACATACAGAAGAGGAAGATCAACATGGATGGGAACGATTGGTTAAGTGCCCAAGGATGATTGAGTGAGTGAGTGAGTGAGTGGGTGGCTGTGTGAGTGAGTGAATGAGTGAGTGAGTGAGTGAGTGGTGGCTGTGGTGAGGAGAGTGAGTGAGTGGTGAGGTGGTGGGTGGCTGTGTGGGTGAGTGAAAGTGGGTGTGGCTGTGTGGGTGGGTGGGTGAGTGAGTGGGTGGTTGTGTGAGTGAGTGAATGGTGGGTGGCTGTGGTGGAGTGAGTGGCTGTGTGGTGAGAGAGGTGGCTGTGTGGGTGGTGGTGTGAGTGGTGGGTGGCTGTGTGAGGAGAGTGAAAGAGTGGGTGGCTGTGTGGTGGGTGGTGGGTGGGGTGAGGTGGGGTGGGTGGCTGTGAGGTGGATGGGTGGTGGTGGCTGTGTGTGGTGCGTGGTGGTGAGGTGGTTGAGTTAGATTGACTATGAGTTGGATGGTGGGTTGGTGATATAATGAGTGGATGAGGATTGGTAGTTGGGTGGTGGTGTGAGTTAGTTGGTGGATGGTGGTGATGCTGTGATTGGTGGTGGTGGTGGAGTTGGCTGGTGTTGGTGGATGAGTTGAGTGAGTTGAGTGATGGTGGTCTGTTTTTCTCTGTTTGTTGGTCTATCAGATATACAAATGCGAAGAAATGGAATACAATCAAAACCTTCGTATTCTTTAATCCGAAATAAATTTCCTTCATTCCCTTCCCACCAGCAAAATTTATATAAAAAATATGGAAATATGATATCAACACTTCGTAATATATATTTCGCTTTAAAACTGGAACTTCATTCAGTAATAAAATATAATGTGACAGGACACACCGCCTAAACATACGAGAGATGACGGAAACATAACGCCGCCACCTGGTCCAACAACGGGAGGCAGTGACAGTAATTACCGTACGTCTCTATCTTGTTTTATTACCTGTCTCCATGTAACGAACAAGAGGAGGAGGAGGAGGAGGGAGGGAGGATGAGGGAGGATGAGGAGGAGGGAGGATGAGGAGGAGGGAGGATGAGGAGGAGGAGGATGAGAGGATGAGGAAGAGGAGGAGGAGGGATGGGGAGGGATGAGGAGGAGGGAGGAGGAGGAGGGAGGAGGAGGAGGAGGATGAGGGAGGAGGAGGGAGGAGGAGGAGGATGAGGAGGAGGAGGAGGATGGGAGGATGAGGGAAGAGGAGGAGGAGGGATGAGGGAGGGATGAGGGAGGGAGGATGAGGAGGGAGGAGGATGAGGAGGAGGAGGGAGGGGAGGAAGAGGATGAGGGAGGGGAGGATGAGGAGGAGGAGGGAGGATGGGGAAGAGGATGAGGGAGGATGAGGAGGAGGAGGAGGGGATGAGGAAGAGGGATGAGGGATGATGGGGGAGGATGAGGGAGGGAGGAGGGAGGAGGGGAGGGAGGGATGAGGGAGGGAGGATGAGGAGGAGGAGGAGGATGGGGAGGGAGGAGGGAGGAGGAGGATGAGGGATGATGAGGAGGGGATGAGGGAGGAGGAGGGAGGATGAGGAGGAGGAGGATGAGGGAAAGAGGATGAGGAGGATGAGGAGGAGGATGAGGAGGGAGGATGAGGAGGATGAGGAGGAGGGATGAGGGAGGAGGAGGAGGATGAGGGAGGAGGGAGGAGGAGGAGGAGGATGAGGGATGATGAGGGATGAGGGATGAGGATGAGGATGGGATGGGGAGGGATGAGGGATGAGGGAGGGAGGATGGGGATGAGGGAGGAGGAGGAGATAATGGTTTCTTTTGGTTGTTTCTGTGTAAGCTGGATGTACTGTATTATAAAGAAAGGAAAATTGTCTCTCTAGATTTGTACTGCCGTTGTCCACACACACACACATGTCACACACACACATGCACACACACACACACACACACACACATGCCTACACATACATACACATGCCTACGCACACAAACACACACACACATGCCTACACACACCTACACAAACACCTACCAGCCTCGTGTTTTATCAGTATGCTGGATAGTTTGGGACGTTTCAAATGTTTTAACATTTGTTGGTATATTTGCATTTTGAAATGCGTTGTGTATATATATATATATATATATATATATATATATATATATATATATATATATATATATATATATATATATATCCAGAAATTTCAGAGTAATTTCAAATGCCCCGCCATGAGTGATACTGAGCGTTCAAGGTCATCTGAGAGGAGCTGCCTGCTCATAGCGAGAGACTGCGGAACTAGGCCTATATGATAGTAAATGTAATTTACCGAATTAATAATGATGCGATTCATAGAAGTTAAGGGACTAATTGAATTTGAAATTATTATAGATCGTTTAGCAGTCTGAATAATGTTACGGGTGTCCCAAGGAGTTATTAGTTAGGCGGTAAATATATCACGTAGGCCCAAGCTAGCGCCGGGGAGACACGACGCTGGCTAGCCCAGTTCCGGAGAGCATGTTTGTTTTGGGCTGGTATTAATTTTGACATTGGTTCTCTAGTTAAGGGCCAGGCAAAAGGGGAGCGTGATGTTCTGGTTGGATTGAGTTGGGCTAGGAAGAAATGGAGTTGCTAGCTGCGAGTGGAATAGTACAGAGTTGAAGGTGGGTTTTAAGTTGTTCTCTCAGCACATGAGGGCAGTGCTGTCTTTTTTAGGGGGGTCGAGTGTTAGCGGGAGAGAAAAGGAGAGAAGAGAAGACGGGAATGCTGCATTTAGCAAAAGGGGTGAGGTGCAGTCCTTAGAACAAAATTTTAGGGGGGTCGTATGAATGTTTTCTCAGCACATGAGGACAGTGCTGTCTTTTTTTAGGGGGGTCGATTGTAATATCCAGAAATTTCAGAGTAATTTCAAATGCCCCGCCATGAGTGATACTGAGCGTTCAAGGTCATCTGAGGGGAGGGAGCGCTGCCTGCTCGTAGCGAGAGACTGCGGAACTAGGCCTATATGATATTAAATGTAATTTACCGAATTAATAATGATGCGATTCATGAAGTTAAGGGACTATTATTGAATTTGAAATTATTATAGATCGTTTAGCAGTCTGAATAATGTTACGGGTGTCCCAAGGAGTTATTAGTTAGGCGGTAAATATATCACGTAGGCCCAAGCTAGCGCCTGGGGGAGACGAGACGCTGGCTAGGGCAGTCCCGGAGAGCATTCACACAGACAAGACGTTCCGCGCGTCCATCAGAAATAGTCACGTGGCCTAGTCACCTGTGCTGCGCTATTGCAGTATAACAAGTAAGTCTCATTCGATCTCAGACAGGGTTAGATAGGGCAGTGATAAAGTAAACTAGAGCTAACAGTGAGTTCATTTCAGGGTTTCCGTCAGAACCCACTTGATTGGAGTTGATTGGAGTTGACCGGAGTTGACTGCGAGAGATTGACTGCCGTTTGAGACTGCCGTTGATGATTGAGGGTGGCGATTGTCGCCATTGGACCGATCAGTGTAGGCCTGTCACTGTTTAGCGGGGTAGCAAAGGATCTCTTGAGTGAACGAGTGCTCCCGACAACTAACACGACACGGGACCAGCATCAGCAGTGGGTGATCAGTTCTTACCACTCCGGTGCACAACCCCACATGTCCCGAGCAGCTAGTGAAACCCTCTTGCTAACGGGAAGCTAAAGTTTCTCTCAACTGCGCAAGGTCTGATTGGCTCACTCTCTTCCTGCCCATGGACGCACTGGGAGTACACTGAGGCTATCTGAGTATATTAATGGTCACACACTGAGACCGTGAGTCTAGGATTCTAGGAGATACCTAGAGGAACATTTTATCTTCCTTATTACGGGTGTAGTTAACACCATTCCTCAGTGACTGATATTATCTTGCTGAAAGCCCTTAAGGCCTATTCATTGTAGAGTATTTAATTTCTTATATTTTATTACCATTCCTCAGTGACTGATATTATTTTGTTGAAAACCCTTAAGGCCTGTTCATTGTGGAGTATTTAATTTCTTATTTTTTAGTACCATTTCCTAAGTGACTGATATTATTTTGGGAAAGCCTTAAGGCCTGTTCATATGTGCAATTAACATTTCTTAATACTTTAAATTTAGTGTTGCCTGTGTTTCTAATAATTTCTATGTCATGTATAACTTTTATTCCCCAGAGTAGTGGTTAAAGTTTAAGTTAAGAGGTGCGCATATTGGTGTACCATTATTTGATTGTGTTTGTAGTGTTGGAGGGAATATAAGTGTCTAAATTTTACAGTGTGTCTCATTCATCCCAGTCACAGACGCTATCCTTCCACGGGTCACGGACAGTTCATTTTGTGTAGTAGATTTAAGTGTTCTTGTGCTGGTTCGGGATTTTTCTCAAAGGGGCGCTTCCACTGCCTTTACCATCTATTAAATTTTAATAAACCCCAAGTCAAGTGAGAAATTAAAGTCCAGCAAATTCCGACCGGTTACATATATATAAAATATATATATACATATATATATATATATGTGTGTGTGTGTGTGTGTGTGTGTGTGTGTGTGTGTGAATATCTCTCTCTCATAATTCAACATAAAGTTATTCCAGCAGTGCCGGAATAATGAAAACGTTAATAATAAGGTAAAGCTGCCGTGCACCACCAGGTAAACCCTTGACTCACGTGTAGCATCTCGGTAATTGATCTAGAGACGCATAATTTTGTGAGCATATATGATGAGCACTCTGACGCGCGCCCCACACACCTGTCACAGCCAGTGTACACCTGGTTGAGGCCTCGAGCTGTTCCACTACACAGTATGGCTTTTTGGAGCGATTATATACTGTATGTATGTCGTCTCGTGAATTTATTTCCTTTTTATTGTTTTGTTGTTCTTCTTATTCTTATTATTAATATCATTTTTTTTGTTTATTATAATTTTCCTCTTCCTCTCTTTCGCCTCCTCCTTAATTCCTCCCTCCTCCTCTTAATCGTCTTACCCTTAACCTCCTCTTAATCCTCCTCACCTTTAATCTTTTTTTCTCCGTTAACCCTCCTCTTAATCCTCCTCCACCTTTAATCTTCCTTCACCGTTAACCTTTCTTAATCCTCCTCCACCTTTAATCTTCCTTCTCCGTTAACCCTCCTCTTAATCCTCCTCCACCTTTAATCTTCCTTCTCCGTTAACCCTCCTCTTCTTCTTAATCCTTCTCCACTTTTAACCCTCCTCCTCTTAATCTTCCTCCTCCTCTGTACACAGTCATCGGCTAAAACTTCATCTTCATCAATTTCCCAAACAATTTCGTCGCAATTTGTCTCTTGCTGGCGGCCACTTCACTCCTCACCCCCTGGTCAGGAGTTAGCAGGGAGGATGATCAAGAGTCAGCAGGGAGGACGGTTAAGAGTCAGCAGGGAGGACGATCAAGAGTCAGCAGGGTGAGCGATCAGGAGTCAGCAGGGAGGACGGTCAAGAGTCAGCAGGAAGGACGATCAAGAGTCAGCATGGAGGACGGTCAAGAGTCAGCAGGGAGGACGGTCAGGAGTCAGCAGGAGGACGGTCAGGAGTCAGCAGGAGGACGGTCAAGTCAGCAGGGAGGACGATCAAGAGTCAGCATGGAGGACGGTCAAGAGTCAGCAGGGAGGACGATCAGGAGTCAGCAGGAGGACGGTCAAGAGTCAGCAGGGTGGACGGTCAGGAGTCAGCAGGGAGGACGGTCAGGAGTTAGCAGGGTGGACGATCAGGAGTCAGCAGGGTGGACGATCAGGAGTCAGCAGGGTGGACGATCAGAGTCAGCAGGGTGGACGTCAGGAGTCAGCAGGGTGGACGGTCAGGAGTCAGCAGGGGTGGGCGGTCAGGAGTCAGCGTAGGGGTGGACGGTCAGGAGTCGCAGGGGTGGACGGTCAGGAGTCAGCAGGGTGGGACGATCAGGAGTCAGCAGGGTGGGACGATCAGGAGTCAGCAGGGTGGGACGGTTAGGAGTCAGCAGGGAGGACGTCAAGAATCAGCAAGAGGGCGATCAAGAGTCAGCATGGAGGACGGTCAGGAGTCAGCAGGGTGGACAGTCAGGAGTCAGCAGGGTGGGGCGATCAGGAGTCAGCAGGGTGAGCGGTCAGGAGTCAGCAGGGTGAGCGGTCAGAGCAGCAGGGTGGACGGTCAGGAGTCAGCAGGGTGGGGCGATCAGGAGTCAGCAGGGTGGACGATCAGGAGTCAGCAGGGTGGACGATCAGAGTCAGCAGGGTGGACGGTTAGGAGTCAGCAGGGAGGACGGTCAGGAGTCAGCAGGGTGGACGGTCAGAATCAGCAGGGAGGACGGTCAAGAGTCAGCATGGAGGACGGTCAGGAGTCAGCAGGGTGGACGGTCAGGAGTCAGCAGGGTGGGCGATCAGGAGTCAGCAGGGTGAGCGGTCAGGAGTCAGCAGGGTGAGCGGTCAGGAGTCAGCAGGGTGGACGGTCAGAGTCAGCAGGGTGGGCGATCAGGAGTCAGCAGGTGAGCGGTCAGGAGTCAGCAGGGTGGACGATCAGGAATCAGCAGGGTGGACGATCAGGAGTCAGCAGGGTGGACGATCAAGAGTCAGCATGGAGGACGGTTAAGAGTCAGCAGGGAGGACGGTCAGAGTCAGCAGGGTGGACGATCAGGAGTCAGCAGGGTGGACGATCAGGAGTCAGCAGGGTGGACGATCAGAGTCAGCAGGAGGACGGTTAAGAGTCAGCAGGGAGGACGGTCAAGGAGTCGCAGGGAGGACGGTCAGGAGTCAGCAGGGAGGACGGTCAGGAGTCAGCAGGGTGGACGATCAGGAGTCAGCAGGTGACGATCAGGAGTCAGCAGGGTGGACGATCAGAGTCAGCAGGGTGGACGATCAGGAGTCAGCAGGAGGACGGTTAAGAGTCAGCAGGGAGGACGGTCAAGAGTCAGCAGAGGACGGTCAGGAGTCAGCAGGGTGGACGATCAGGAGTCAGCAGGGTGGACGATCAGGAGTCAGCAGGTGGACGATCAGGAGTCAGCAGGGTGGACGATCAGGAGTCAGCAGGTGGACGATCAGGAGTCAGCAGGGTGGACGATCAGGAGTCAGCAGGGTGGACGGTTAGGAGTCAGCAGGAGGACGGTCAAGAGTCAGCAGGAGGACGGTCAGGAGTCAGCAGGGTGAGCGGTCAGGAGTCAGCAGGGTGGACAGACAACATCCCATCAGTCAAACACAATCTCTCACTGGAAAAAAAAATCCCATTGCATAAAATCCCTCCCACTGTCACAAAAGTTCCTTGGGGTTGAAGTTCCATCGGACAAAAGTTCCAGGAGGACAATTTTCCCTGGGATAAAAATTCTACGAGACAATTTTCCCTCGGATAAAATTTTCCCGGATAATTTTCCACTGGGTAAATTTTCCATGGGACTAAATTCTCTATCTATACCTTATCAATAGTCAATGTATAGGGTCCCATAGAGGCGAAACATAAACAACATACAACATAACAAAAGCCTTCGGTACACAACCACGCAACATGGCCGACCACATACAACATAACTTCGGTACACAACCACGCAACATGGCCGACCACATACAACATAACTTCGGTACACAATCACGCAACATGGCCGACCACATACAACTATAACTTCGGTACACAACCACGCAACATGGCCGACCACATACAACATAACTTCGGTACACGACCACGCAACATGGCCGACCACATACAACATAACTTCGGTACACGACCACGCAACATGGCCGACCACATACAACATAACTTCGGTACACAACCACGTAACATGGCCGACCACATAGAACATAACAAAAGCCTTCGGTACACAACCACGCAACATGGCCGACCACATACAACATAACAAAGCCTTCGGTACACAACCACGCAACATGGCCGACCACATACAACATAACAAAGCCTCCGGTACACAACCACGCAACATGCCGACCACATACAACATAACAAAGCCTTTCGGTACACAACCACGCAACATGGCCGACCACATACAACATAACAAAGCTTCGGTACACAACCACGCAACATGGCCACCCACATACAAATAACGCCTTCGGTACAAACCACGCAACATGGCCGACCACATACAACATAACAAAAGCTCCGGTACACAACCACGCAACATGGCTGACCACATACAACATAACAAAAGCCTCCGGTACACAAACACGCACGTTTTTTTATCTTTCTCTTCTTTCCATTGTTTCTTTCCTTCTCTCATTCCCATCATCTTTTCTCCTCCCCGTGTCTTTATTGCTGTGTTGTTCTTCCTCTCTCCATCCATTCTCACTTCTGTTACATTTACTCCTCCCTTTCTCAATATTTCTCACTCCCTCTCTGTCACACTTTCTCACTCTCTCACCTCCCTATTCCATTCTGCCAATTCCTCTCCCTATTTCTGTTCTCACTCCCTCCCTTCTCTTTCTACCATATTCTCTCCCTCCCCTTTCTCTTTGTCCCTTTCCCATTTTCCCCCTCCTCCTCCTCTCTCTCTCTCACTCCTCTCCCATTTCCTCCTCTCTCTCCATCCCCTCTACCTCCTCCCACTTCCCTTCCATCAGTGTATGATCTAAAGCCCAGTCATCAATATTCATCACATCATTTAGTAGTTTCTTGATGTGTCCGTTTCAGCCGCCCTCTCCCTTCCCTCTCCCTCATCTCCTCCCTCCCCGTCTCGTTCCTCCCCTCATCTTCCCCCTCTCCTCCTCCCTCCCCCGTCTCGTTCCCCCTCATCTTCCCTCTCTCCCCGTCTCGTTCCCCCTCATCTTTCCTCTCTCCCCTCCCTCCCTCCCCGTCTCTGTTCCCCTCATATTCCTCTCTCCCTCCCCTCCCTCCCCGTCTCGTTCCCCTCATCTTCCCTCTCTCTCTCCCCTCCCTCCCTCCCCGTCTCGTTCCCCCTCATCTTCCCTCTCTCCCTCCCTCCCTCCCCGTCTCGTTCCCCTCATCTTCCCTCTCTCCCTCCCCTCCTCCCCGTCTCGTTCCCCCTCATCTTCCCTCTCTCCCTCCTCCCTCCCCGTCTCGTTCCCTCATCTTCCCTCTCTCCCTCCCTCCCTCACCGTCTCTTCACCTTTCACATCTTATACATTTCCTTCTTCCTCTTACTTCCTCTTTTCCTTCTCTCCCCTCTTCCTTTCTTCCCCTCCTCCCTTTTTCTCTCCTCTCCCTTCCCTCCTGTTCTTTATCTTGCCTCTCTCCTCCTTCCCTACTGCCGATATTGGACTATTCTCTCTCACCATTATTCCCCCATTTATCAAGTGTCTACGTGTGTCTCACCTCACCTACTGCTAGAGACAACCTTTGCTTTCCTGGTTCCTCCAATATGATTTTGGCGGATCACCTAAAGATTAGACACCCCTGCTTATTTCACCTGAAGATAAGACACCCCAGCTTATTTCACCTGAAGATAAGACACCCCAGCTTATTTCACCTGAAGATAAGACACCCCAGCTTATTTCACCTGAAGATAAGACACCCCAGCTTATTTCACCTGAAGATAAGACACCCCAGCTTATTTCACCTGAAGATAAGACACCCCAGCTTATTTCACCTGAAGATAAGACACCCCAGCTTATTTCACCTGAAGATAAGACACCCCAGCTTATTTCACCTAAAGATTAAACCAACCTAAAGATAACCTAATCTAACCTTACGCAAACTTATCTTAACCTGACCAAACCTATATTAACCTAACACTACCTAACGCCAACCTATCTTAGCCTAACCCAACTTATATTAAGCTAACATAATCTAACTAATATTAACCTAACCTACTTACATTAACCTAACCTAATCTATCTTAACCTAACCTAACCTAATGTATATTAACCTAAGCTAACGTTAACCTCATCCCCTCAAATAGTGTTAGGGTGGTTAGTTAATCTTCAGGTGAAATAAGCTGGGGTGTCTTATTTTCAGGTGAAATAAGCTGGGGTGTCTTATCTTCAGGTGAAATAAGCTGGGGTGTCTAATTCAGGTGACCTTACAATATTTAATATTATATTTCTTGATATAAAATGGTTTATATATTATCATGCACAGCCATTAAAGCTTTACCAAGGACACTCATGGCAGCTATTCCTTTGTCTTTACTTAATAATAGAGACGAGACGAAGATTTCTATATCACCTGTTGCTAATTAATGAGTGCCGTCACTAATTAATACCTATGACCAGGTGTGTTATTTTTGTACCTGATAATGTCATTTATACAGAGGAAAAAATGTATACCTGTTTTAGTATTTTTTATTAATTATATAAATGAGGTAAATTCGGCTCATCTTAGTATCATCAAAGTTATAAAAGTTCTTCATTATTTATCAGTCTTTTATTGTTTTAGTACAAGTGGTTAATTATTATTTTTCACGGTATTTCCTTTAATGAAGTGTTTCTGTTATATCTATGTACTGTAGTTGAGGAAATGATTTAATACTACATAATTCATGATACTGAAATCCCACTGTAGCAGATAAAATACGGAAAAACTACAGCACTGTAGTATAGTTCGACCGTAAACTACAGTCCTCATCAGCTGTGGCGAGAGAACAACAATTACACAAAGGTTTTAGAGAGACGACAAGTGATATTTTTCCACTTCTTCCACCTTTCCACCCACCCCTTCCTTCCCCTCCACCCTTCCCTCCCCTTCATTCTTCCCACCCATCCCTTCCCTCCCCTCCACCTTTCCACCCATCCTTCCTTTCCACCCTTCCCTTCCGACCATTCTTCCCACGCCTTCACCCTTCCTTCCCCTTCACTCTTCCCTCCCTTCCCATTCCCATGTTTCTCCCCTGTTCCCCTAACTCGCTTCCATCCCCTTCTCCCCAACTTACCTCCCCACCCATCCTCTCCTCCTCCCTTTCCCCTATCCCCCTCTCCCCTCCCTCCCTCCCCCTCTCCGATATTATCTATTCATATATCATCCATCCAGTCATCGCCGCCTAGCTAATTCCATCATGCTAACTCCCTCTCCCCATCTTCTCCCCCTTATCCCTCCTTCCCTCTCTCTCTCTCTCTCTTCCCTTCCCCTTATCTCCCTCCTTTCTTTCCGCCTACCTACCTACCTTCTTCTTCATCCTTTCCCTTTATCCTCCCCCTTTACTTTACTTCATCACCCATCACTCACCATCACCCACCCATCTCCTACTTACACACACACACACACACACACACACACACACACACACACACACACACACACACACACACACACACACACACACACACACACACACACACACACACACACACACACACACACACACACACACACACACACACACACACACACACACACAGACACACACACACACACACACACACACACACACACACACACACACACACACACACACACACACACACACACACACACACACACACACACACACACACACACACACACACACACACACACACACACACACACACACACACACACACACATATCCGGTTCATTAATATTCATCAGTTAGTAGTGTTTGTACGGAAGTCGTTGTCGGGGCCAGGGCAATGAATCGGACGCGGTAGGACGGGGTGGGGAGGGAGGTTGTTGGGGTGGGGAGGGGAGGTTGTTGGGGTGGGGAGGAGGTTGTGGAGGTGGGGAGGGTGTGGGGGTCAGGAGGGAGGTTGTTGGGGTGGGGAGGAGGGAGGAGGTTGTTGGGGTGGGGAGGGGGTGTTGGGGAGTGGGGAGGAGGTTGTTGGGGTGGGGAGGAGGTTGTGGAGGTGGAGAGGGGAGGGTTGTGGGGGTCAGGAGGGAGGTTGTTGGGGTGGGGAGGAGGAGGTTGTTGGGGTGGGGAGGGAGGAGGTTGTGGGGGGTCAGGAGGGGGAGGTTGTTGGGGTGGGGGAGGGAGGTTGTTGGGGTTGGGAGGAGAGGTTGTGGGGATCAGGAGGGGGTTGTTGGTGGGAAGGGAGGTTGTGGAGGTGGGGAGGGGGTTATGGGCGTGGGGAGGATTGTTGGGGTGGAGGGAGGTTGTTGGGGTGGGAGGAGGGAGGTTGTTGGGGTGGGGAGGAAGGAGGTTGTTGGGGTGGGGAGGGTGTGGAGGTGGGGAGAGGTGTGGAGGTGGGGAGGAGGTTGTGGGAGTGGGGAGGAGGTTGTTGGGGTGGGAGGAGGAGGTTGTTGGGGTAGGGATGGGCGGGTTGTGGGGGGTCAGGAGGTTGGTGGGGAGGAGGGAGGTTGTTGGGGTGGGAGGGAGGATGTGGGAGGATCAGGGTGTTGGGTGGGGAGGAGGAGTTGTTGGAGAGGTGGGGAGGGGGTCAGGAGGGAGGTTGGTGGGATGGGGAGTGTTGAGTGGGAGGAGGTTGGGGGTCGGGAGGAGGTTGTTGAGTGGGAGGAGGTTGTGGGGGTCGGGAGGGGAGGTTTTGGGGTCGGGTGGGGAGGGTTGTGGGGGTCGGGAGGGAGGTTGTTGGCGGATTGGGAGGAGGGAGGTTGTGGGGTGTGGTGTGGAGGGAGGTTGTGGAGGACGGTCTGGAGGGGGAGGTTGTGGGGGGTCAGGAGGGAGGTGTGGGGGTCGGGTGGGAGGTTGTGGTTGTTGGGGGTCGGGTGGGGGGAGGTTGTGGGGACTAGGGGGGTGTTTGTTTATAATCGTCAGCTGACACAAAATCTTCAAATGTCAGAGTATACTGTGTGTGTGTGTGTGTGTGTGTGTGTGTGTGTGTGTGTGTGTGTGTGTGTGTGTGTGTGTGTGTGTGTGTGTGTGTGTGTTGTGTGTGTGTTGTGTGTGTGTGTGTGTGTGTGTGTGTGTGTATCCAACCAAAACAACAATACAATAAAATACATAAACTACTTTTACAGAATACATTACAACACAACAGAAATACAATAAAATACACCCAAACAGTATTCTATCGCAGTAATCTCCTATATTATCAATACACTCCCCAACATTACGAAATACAACAGGTACAGTAACTTCAATAATTAAATGCAATAACTACCATGAACTACAAAAAAAACAGACCAGAATACAGTAAAATGTGTGTCACCTAGTTTAAATTGGCAATATCATTTACTGTAATTGTATTTTGTTTATTACAGGTTTATACAATAATACAATCCAGTAAATTCATATGTGTGATTTTCCAATACAAACAGGTTATTGGATGTACCGATACACGTGACGCGTTAATTACAGGTGTTGTTGTCTAACCTAACCTAACCTTCATCCCTCCCACTCTTTCCATTCCCCTCACCCCACTCCTCCCATTCCCCTCACCAATCCCACTCCCTTATCCCTCCTCACCCTCATCCCTTCCCTCCGCACCCTCCCCCCCCCATAAACTTAATTTAACTCTCCCAGGTAAGAGTTTCAAGTCCAGGCCCAATTGCTTCTTCGACCCCCTCTCTCTCACCTGTTACACCTTATAAGAAGTTTTAATTTTAATTCTTATCTTCGGGTGAAAAAAAAAAGAAGTTTCATTTTAGACAGCGAGAGCTTGAAGTGTTTGAGGGAGACGCTGTTGAAAGTTTTAGAAATGGAAAGTTTCAGGAAAGATGTAATTTGGCTTGTTATCGGGTGTTTTCTACAGGTGTGTGTCGTTTATATCGGGCGTTTACAGGTATGTGTCGTTTATATCGGGTGTTTCAGGTATGTGACGTTATATCGGGTGTTTACAGGAGGGAATGGAGGGGGAAAGGGTGTGGGGAGGAAAGGGGGATGGGGAGAGGATAGGAGGGAGGGAGGATATTCTTAGTCTACCCATTAACGCTATTTAACTCGACTATGCATTCTTCGGGTTATAACAAGGAACTTTCTGCCCTAATGTTAACAGAAACTTTGGAACTTTTCAAGGAAGAGAAAGGAAACGTGAAGCTGTTGGAGTTTAGGATTGATGACCTCTCCCACCTCTGTCAACCTTACTCCTCCCCTCTGTCATACTCTTCCCCACCTCTGTCAACTTACTCTACCCACTCTGTCAACCACTCTTCCACCTCTGTCAACCATACTCTCCCGCCTGTCTGCCAACCTTACTCTCCCCATCTGTGTCTCCAACCTTACTCTCCCCACCTCTGTCTGTCAACCCTCCCCACCTGTAAACCCTCTCCCCGCCTCTGTCTGCCAACATTACTCTTCCCACATGTCTGCCAAACTTACTCTCCCCATCTGTGTCTGCCATCCCTCCCCCGCCTCTGTCTGCCAACATTACTCTTCCCACATGTCTGCCAACCTTACTCTCCCCACCTGTCTGCCAACCTTACTCTCCCCCTCTGTCTGCACCCTTCTCTCCCCCACCTCTGTCTGCAACCTTACTCTCCCCACCTGTCTGCCAACCTTACTCTCCCCACCTGTCTGCCAACCTTACTCTCCCCTCTATCTGCCACCTACTCTCCCCACCTCTGTCTGCAGCCTTCCTCTCCCACCTGTCTGCCAACCTTACTCTCCCCACCTCTGTCTGCCAACCTTACTCTCCCCCCATCTGTGTCTGTCCGCCCCTGTGTCACCAGCCTTACTCACCCCACCTGTGTCTGCCATCCTTACTCTCCCACCTGTGTCTGCCAACCTTACTCTCCCCACCTGTGTCTGCCACCCTTTCTCTCCCCACCTGTGTCTGACCTCCTCTCCCCCCTCTTCTGCCAACCTTACTCTCCCACCTGTGTCCTCCAACCTTACTCTCCCCACCTGTGTCTGCCAACCTTACTCCCCCCACCTCTGTCTACTAACTCTCCCACCTGTCTGCCAACCTTACTCTCCCCACCTGTGTCTGCCAACCTTACTCTCCCCACCTGTCTGACCTTACTCTCCCTGTGTCTGCCAACCTTACTCTCCCCGCCTGTCTGCCAACCTTACTCTCCCCACCTGTGTCTGCCAACCTTACTCTCCCCACCTGTGTCTGCCAGCCTTACTCTCCCCACCTGCCCATCCTTCTCTCCCCACCTCTGTCAATACTCTCTCCACCTCTGTCTGCCAACCTTACTCTCCCCACCTGTCTGCCAACTTGCCTCACCTGTCTGCCAACCACTCTCTCCCCCTGTGTCTGCCAAGCCTTACTCTCACCTGTCTGCCAACCTTACTCTCCCCACCTGTGTCTGTATACTCTCCCCACCTCTGTCTGCCATCCATACTCTCCCCACCTGTCTGCCAACCTTACTCTCCCCACCTGTGTCTGCATACTCTCCCCACCTCTGTCTGCCAAACCTTCTCCTTCCTCCCTCTCACAGTTCCTCCTCAGTCCCTAGCGACCTGTTGCTACTAGTGGCTCTCTCCCTTCTGAATAGAGAGGAGGAAGGAAGGAGAAGAGGGAAGGAAAGGAAGGAGCAGGAAGAAAGGGGAAGGGGAGGGAAGATGGAAGAGAGGTAGTGAAAAGCAACAAACACTAGATCTCTCTCTCTCTCTCTCTCTCTCTCTCTCTCTCTCTCTCTCTCTCTCTCTCTCTCTCTCTCTCTCTCTCTCTCTCTCTCTCTCTCCTTGTCAACTCTCATCCAATTCTCCATTTCTCATGTTATTCTCTTCTACATTTTACTATTTTCTCTCACCTCTCCACCAATCATCATGCTTCCTCACCTCCCCAAACATTCGATTTCCAGAAATTCCTCAAAATATTAGACACACTAATTCTACCTGGGAGGTTAGGTTTAGTTACGTTGGTTAGCATATGTTAGCGGTAGGTTAGGTTAGGTTGGGTTAGGCTAGGTTAGGTTAGGTTAGGTTAGGTTGGGTTTAGTTAGCATGTATGTTGGTGGTAGGTTGGGTTGGGTTAGGTTTGGTTAGCATGTTAGCGGTAGGTTGGGTTGGGATACGTTAGCGGTGAGTTAGGTTAGGATACGTTAGCGGTAGGTTAGGTTAGGTTGGGGATACGTTTGCGGTAGGTTAGGTTGGGTTAGGATACGTTAGCGGTAGGTTGGGTTGGGATACGTTAGCGGTGGGTTGGGTTGGGATACGTTTGCGGTAGGTTAGGTTGGGTTAGGATACCTAGCGGTTGGGTTTGGGTTGGGTTAGGATACGTTGGCGGTAGGTTAGGTTAGGATACGTTGCGGTGGGTTGGATTGGGTTGGGATACGTTAGGGTAGGTTAGGTTGGGATGCGTTAGCGGTGGTGGGTTGGGGATGCGTTTGCGGTAGGTTAGGTTAGGTTGAGGATGCTTAGCGGTGGGTTAGGTTGGGTTAGGATACAGCGGTAGGTTGGGTTGGGATACGTTAGCGGTAGGTTAGGTTGGGATACGTTTGCGGTAGGTTAGGTTGGGTTGGGTTACGTTAGCGGTAGGTTTGGGTTGGGTTGGGATACGTTGTAGGTTAGGTTGGGATACGCTAATGCGGTAGGTTAGGTTAGGTTGGGATACGTTAGCGGTAGGTTAGGTTGGGATACGTTGGCGGTGGGTTAGGTTAGGTTAGGATACGCTGGCGGTAGGTTAGATTAGGATACGTTTGCGGTAGGTTAGGTTGGGGTTGGGTTACGTTAGCGGTAGGTTAGGTTGGGTTGGGATGCGTTGGCGGTGGGTTAGGTTAGGATACGTTAGCGGTAGGTTAGGTTAGGTTAGGATACGTTGGTGTTGGGTTAGGTTAGGTTAGGATACGTTAGCGGTGGGTTGGGTTGGGATACGTGGCGGTAGGTTAGGTTAGGTTGGATACGTTAGCGGTAGGTTAGGTTAGGTTACGTTACGTTAGCGGTAGGTTGGGTTGGGATACGTTTGCGGTAGGTTAGGTTAGGTTAGGTTACGTTAGCGGTAGGTCAGGTTAGGATACGTTAGCGGTAGGTTAGGTTAGGTTAGGATGCGTTAGCGGTGGGTTAGGTTAGGTTGGGTTACGTTAGCGGTAGGTTAGGTTAGGTTGGGATGCGTTGCGGTGGGTTGGGTTGGGATACGTTAGCGGTAGGTTAGGTTAGGTTAGGTTGGGATACGTTAGCGGTAGGTTAGGTTGGGTTGGTTACGTTAGCGGTAGGTTGGGTTAGGATACGTTTGCGGTGGGGTTGGGTTAGGTTGGGTTACGTTAGCGGTAGGTTGGGTTAGGTTAGGATACGTTAGCGGTAGGTTGGGTTAGGATACGTTTGGGGTAGGTTGGGTTTGGGTTACGTTTGCGTGGGTTAGGTTAGGTTAGGTTACGTTGGCGGTGGGTTAGGTTGGGTTGGGATACGTTAGCGGTAGGTTGGGTTAGGTTGGGATACGTTAGCGGTAGGTTAGGTTGGGTTGGGATAGCCGTTGGCGGTAGGTTAGGTTAGGATGCGATGCGGTAGGTTAGGTTAGGTTGGGATACGTTAGCGGTAGGTTAGGTTAGGTTACGTTACGTTAGCGGTAGGTTAGGTTAGGATGCGTTGCGTTGGATTGGGATAGGTGAGTTACGTTAGCGGTGGGTCAGGTTGGGATACGTTGTGGTGGGTTAGGTTTAGGTTAGGATACGTTGGCGGTAGGTTAGGTTAGGTTAGGTTACGTTAGCGGTAGGTTAGGTTAGGTTGGGATACGTTAGCGGTAGGTTAGGTTAGGATACGTTAGCGGTGGGTTAGGTTAGGTTAGGTTAGGATACGTTAGCGGTAGGTTAGGTTAGGTTGGGTTACGTTAGCGGTAGGTTAGGTTAGGATACGTTTGCGGTAGGTTAGGTTGGGTTGGGTTACGTTAGCGGTAGGTGGTTGGGTTAGGATACGTTGGCGGTAGGTTGGGTTAGGATACGTTTGGGGTAGGTTGGGTTAGGTTACGTTAGCAGTTGGTTGGTAGGTTAGGATACGTTAGCGGTAGGGTTAGGTTAGAGGCTAGCGGTAGGTTGCTAGGTTAGGATACGTTAGCGGTAGGTTAGATTAGGATACGTTAGCGGTAGGTTAGGTTAGGTTACGTTAGTAGTAGGTTGGGTTAGGTTAGGATGCTAGCGGTAGGTTAGGTTAGGATACGCTAGCGGTAGGTTGGGTTAGGTTAGACATGTTAGCGGTAGGTTAGGTTAGGATACGTTTGCGGTAGGTTAGGTTAGGTTACGTTAGCGGTAGGTTAGGTTAGGTTAGGTACGTTAGCGGTAGGTTAGGTTAGGATACGTTAGCGGTAGGTTAGGTTAGGTTACGTTTGGTAGGTTAGGTTAGGTTAGGACGTTAGCGGTAGGTTAGGTTAGGTTACGTTAGCGGTAGGTTGTTAGGTTAGGTTACGTTAGCGGTAGGTTAGGTTAGGTTACGTTAGCGGTAGGTTAGGTTAGGATACGTTAGCGGTAGGTTAGGTTAGGTTACGTTTGCGGTAGGTTAGGTTAGGTTATTCTTCGCGGATCTTGTTGTGTACAGGCTGCAGTCGACCGTCTCCCCTCGTCCACCACAGGATAACCCTCTCACAGTGAACTTCCCTCTGACCTTCTCCCTCTCACAAAAGATTCTCTCCCCCACTACGACTCTCCCCTCTCTCACACAGTAGTCTTCCCCCTCTCACATAAGAATATCTCCCTCCTCACGTAATACTCTATACCCCACTCTCACGTAATACTCTATACCCCACTCTCGCGTAATACTCTCTATTCTCCCACTCTCAAGGTAATACTCTATTCTCCCCACTCTCACGTAATACTCTATACTCCCCACTCTCACGTAATACTCTATACTCCCCACTCTCGCGTAATACTCTATACTCCCCACTCTTACGTAATACTCTACTCTCCCTCTCTCACGTAATACTCTATTCTCCCCTCTCTCACATAGGACTGTCCCCTCTACCTCAGACACCCAAGGTACGGTTTTTACCTCTTCTTCCCGAGCATCAAAGTCCTCACGTCTCTATTGACAAGTTCCTTCACCCAGGAGACTTTTGGCCACCGTCAGCCCTTCTTCACCCTGGAGACCTTCCTGCGGAGATCTCTTCCTTGTGGGTCCTTTCTCTTCCTTGTAGGACCTTCCTCTTCCTTGTAGGACCCTTCTCTTCCTTGTAGGACCTTTCTCTTCCTTAGACCCTTTCTCTTCCTTGTAGGACCTTCCTCCTTCCTTGTAGGACCCTTTCTACCTTGTAGGGCCTTTCTTCCTTGTAGGGCCTTTCTCTTCCTTGTAGGACCTTTCTTCTTTGTAGGACCTTTCGTCCTTGTAGGCATTTCTCTACCTTGTAGGACCATTTTTTTCCTTGTGGTTTCTTTCTCTTCTTTGTAGGGCCTTTCTCTTCCTTGTAGGACCCTTCTCTTCCTTGTAGGACCTCTCTCTACCTTGCAGGACCTTTCTTCCTTGTAGGACCTCTCTACCTTGCAGGACCTTTCTCTTCCTTGTAGGACCTCTCTACCTTGCAGGACCTTCTCTCCTTTGTAGGACCTCTCTACCTTGCAGGACCTTTTCTTCCTTGTAGGACCTCTCTACCTTGCAGGACCTTTCTTCCTTGTAGGACTTCTCTACCTTGCAGGACCGTTCACTTCCTTGTAGGACCTCTCTCTACCTTGTAGGACCTTTTTCTTCTTGCAGGACCTTTCTCTTCCTTGTAGGACCCTTCTCTTCCTTGTAGGACCTCTTCACCCTTGCAGGATCTCTTCCTTGTAGGACCTCTCTCTACCTTGTAGGACCTTTCTTCCTTGTAGGACCCCTCTACCTTGCAGGACTTTTTCTTCCTTGTAGGACCTCTCTCTACCTTGCAGGACTTTCTCCTCTTCCTTGTAGGAGACCTCTACCTTGCAGGACTTTTCTCTTCCTTGTAGGACCTCTCTACCTTGTAGGACCTCCTCCTTTTCTTCACACAAAACTCTCTACGAATGTTATGCTCCAAGTGATACATTATTTCTTCCTCCTCCTCTTCTATACAGCATCCTCCTCCTCTTCCTCCTCCTGCACCTCTTCCAAATAGCCCCTCCTCCTCTTCTTCCAAATAGAAACCTCCTCTTCCTCTTCCATACAGCACCCTCTTCCTCCTCCTCCAGGAATAATTTCTTCCTCTCACCTACGACCCCAATTCACATCACTTTACGAATTCACGACTGTGTCTCGGGCTAGTAGTGTAGTGTGTGTCAAGGTCCTCCTCGCCTCCCCCATCACTCCTCCCAAATTCCCCACCTCCACCTCTCTTCACCTACTACACTTCCCTACCTCCCCGTCTCCCCACCTCCACACTTCCCCAACTCCTCACCTTCCCACTTCCCCACCTTCACACTTCCCCAACTCCTCACCTTCCCACTTCCCCACCTTCACACTTCCCACTTCCCCACCTTCACACTTCCCCAACTCCTCACCTTCCCACTTCCCCACCTTCACACTTCCCCGCCTCCCCTCTTCCCCACCATCAATGTTTCATGCTAATCAAACTTTCAATGCTTTAATCTCTCCTCCGGCAGCGAATTCTTTTAAAATAACGCAATATTTTTTAAGGCGAGTTCTTTCAAAATGACGTACTTCTTTCTTTTTTTCCTAAAGATGAATTCTTTCAAAATGTCACTCTGAATGTTTTTTTACAAGTCGAATTCTTTCATAACGAAGCCTTTCTTTCACTTCTTTCAAACTATTCAGGTTGCTTTTAGTGTTTTGAGGAGTGTGTTCTCAGAATGGGAGCTAATTCCTTCGTTCCAAATATTTTCGTTATTTTTTCTCACTTTAAGTTCTTCCAGCGGCGAATTATCGAGTTAATGTTATTCTTCTGTTTCCAACTCTCTCTCTCTGTCTAACTCTTTCTCTTCTTCCTGTCTGCCTCTGTCTATCACTATCTGTGTGTGTGTGTGTGTGTGTGTGTGTGTATGTCTGTGTGTGTGTGTGTGTGTGTGTGTATCTGTGTGTGTGTGTGTGTGTGTGTGTGTGTGTGTGTGTGTGTGTGTGTGTGTGTGTGTGTGTGTGTGTGTTTACCTTAATTCATCACTAACCTTTACCCCTACAAGGAAACACCTATCTATCTATCTATCTATCTATCTTTCACTCACCTCTCCTCTCCCTTTCTCTTTCTGTCTCTATCCATTTACTCTCTCTCTCTCTCTCTCTCCACCCTCCTAAAATGTCTGTGAGGAGTGTCACCATATTTAACTTGGGTTTTGCTGGGGCAGGATGAGTCACTGTTGTGTGTGATGCTGTGACGGCCTTGTGTAACGCTGTGACAGCCTTGTGATGCTGTGATGCCTTGTGATTTGGCCTTGTAGGTGATGCTGTGACGGCCTTGTGTGTGATGCTTGAAGGCCTTGTGTGTGATACTGCTGTGACGGCCTTGTGTGTGATGCTGTGACGGCCTTTGTGTAACGCTGTGACGGCCTTGTGTGTGCTATGACGGCCTTGTGTATGCTGTGACGGCCTTGTGTGTGAAGCTGCTGTGACGGCCTTGTGGTGAAGCTGTGACGGCCTTGTGTGTGATGCTTGATCCTTGTGTGATGCTGACGACCTTGTAGTGATGACGGCCTTGTGTGTGATGATGTGACGGTGTTGTGTGTGAAGCTGTGACGGCCTTGTGTGTAACGCTGTGACGGCCTTGTGTGTGAAGCTGTGACGGCCTTGTGTGTGATGCTTTGACGGCCTTGTGTGTGATGCTGTGACAGGTAGATGAAGGAGAGTCCAGATGTTAGTGAAAAGAGGTAGTGATATCCCTGTTAGCCGGAACAATTGGTGCAAAGCACTTCAAGGAATGTAAGAGATTTCCAGGTAACGATACGACCCTCTCAAACCAGGAAAAAATCTCCCATCCCCAGAATTTTTCTGGGTACGGCAAATTTTTTTTATTTTCCGGAATTTTCCAGAAACTGCATAATATTTCATCCTCATAATTTGCTCCCAGCCCCGGAGAAAAATCTGGAGAGCATTTCCAGAAATTTTCTCTGAATTTTCAGAAAATGTTTCCTATTTCAACCTCGGAAAATCGTTCCCAAACCCGGAATTGAGAAATTTTCCGGAAAAATTTAGAACAAATTTCAATTCCGGCTAATGGGGATATTAATGCATAATCGTATAAAGAAAGTGAGAGAGAGAGAGGTTAGGTTATGGCTTGTAATTAACAGATCACTTCCCAGTTTTTGCCATGTATAAATCAGTCACAAGAGCTGGAAGGGCTACTGCGCCGACAACAGGTTCCTTTTCGAAAACAACTTAATCTTGTCTATGCCTCCGACAGCCCTAACATGAGCTGCTGCAGCTTCTCTTGCATCGTCAATGCTTGCTTTGATAAATGCTTCCCCCTCAAGATTAAGTCAGTAAAACCTGTATCTATCTCAAAACCCTATATTACAAGTGAAATCAAGGCAATGATAATAGAAAAACAAACTTCAAAGGAAATTTGCAAAAAGACCCATAACTTTTGGTGATGCTTACCGAAGTATCAGAAATAGAGTAACTCAAGCAGTTAGAAATGTCAGGAGCAGCTATTATACAAATAAGCTCCAGTCAACAACAGGCAACAGTAAGAAAACCTGGAATATCATCAATTCTATTCAGAACATGAACACTCGACCTTTGCCCCCGCCCCCCCCACTCAGCTTTTATGATAAATAATTCAGTTGTAACAGAACCCTCCCTCATTACCAACCACTTCAATGACTATTTTATCAATGTTGGCAAAAATCACCTTGAGGAATTTAGAGCCTACCTACAAAACAGACAGCAAAATGAGCTGTTCTTATCCCTTATCACAGCAGATGAATTATTGACCATCATAAAAATGTCCAAAGATGCAACAGCAATCGACGACAATACTATACCAATGAGCATCATTAAGGAAGTGGCCCACTTATTACTACAAGTTCTCTTACACATTTGTAACTCCTTCACTTGTGGTGTTTTTCCGGATAAACTGAAAATTGCTAATTTCACCCAGCCCCCAAAAATCTGGGGATAAAGGTGTTTTCAAGAATTACTGTCCTTTATCAGTCGAGACGCTAGCCTGTAATAGACTAAATTCCTTCTGCAGTGTCAATAACATCCTTACAGACTCCCAGTTTGGATTTAAAGCTAGAAGGTCAACTGAGAGTGCTCTGCTATCCTTTACTAATGACATCTTAAACTCCATTGATGACAGTCAGTTCACAGTCGGTATATTCCTGGACCTGTCTAAGGCCTTTGAGACTGTCGACCATACCATCCTCCTTTCCACGCTTGAACATTACAGCGTTAGGGGCTTATCCCACAATTGTTTTACCTCATATCTGTCTAATAGGAAGCAGTATATCTGCTACAATAATCACCAATCTGACTCCTCACCAATTTTGTATGGCGTCCCTCAAGGCTCCATTCTCGGTCCTGTACTGTTCTTGTTGTACATAAACGATATAGTCCACTCCAGCACACTCATAAAATACAACTTATTTGCAGACGATAGTAATCTCTGTGCGAGCAACTCAGACCTTCATTTCTTCATGAGAACTATGAATACTGAATTGACTAAAAACAGGATCTGAGTACTATGTAATAAACTGGCCTTAAATCTCGAAAAAACCCACTACACGATCTTCCATAGAAGGAAAACTTACCCCCAGATTTGGACCCCTGTGCCTTGGTAACACAGAGATAATCTGCAGAGTGAAATAAATAAGTAAATAAAAACTGAACTGAATTCAGAAACAATTTGGATAGAATTAACAGATGGTAGGGAAAAATTAATCACAGGAGTTATACATAGACCTCCTAATCTTGATAGAGTTAATGAGTGACTTATTTGGGATGAAATGCGCAGGGCTTCCAGACATAGCAAAGTCTGTATAGTAGCGTGACTTTAACTTTAGTGAAATAGATTGGAGGGACCTTACAGGTAACTCAGAATCAGAGGATTTTCTTGAAACAGTTTAGGACTGTTTCTTAAGTCAACATATAGCCGAACCCATCCGGGGTAATAATATTAAATTAGACAAATTTAGATTTAGGCACGAAATAGGTAAACATTGGTTTGGAAATAGAGTAGTGTATGAATGGAACAAGTTACCAAACATCATCATTAACTCGAATATGCTGGATAGCTTCAAAATAGGTTGGATGGATATATGACCAATAGGAGTTGGGTGTAAATGGAAATGCCCAGTATGGGTCAATTGGCCCGCTGCAGTTTCCTCCATTCTTATGTAATGTACAGTCCTCAAATGCGAACAAAATACTAGATTCCTTGGGGCTATTGTCGATGAAAAACTTAGCTGGAGAAACCACATACAAGCCATTCACAGTAAAGTCAATAAACAGTGCGGTATCCTGTATCACACTCGACAGTCACTCACTCTTCCAGCAATGAAAGAAATCTATTATGATCTTGTTTACCAACTCTTGATACACTGTCACACACTATGGGGGGCCTCTGGCTCTACAAAAACACAACCCCTGATTACTGCACAGAAGAGAGTTGTGCAGACAATGACCTACTTGAAAAAAAATGATCACACAAACGAACAATTTGCTAAATTGAAAAGGTTAAAATTCGAGGATATTAACACCAACTGCTGTGCCCTATTTATTTACAAATTTACCAATCATTTGCTTGACAATAATTATTTCCAGTTCCGGAATAATCAGAGATACAACTTAAGACACCCAGAGCTACTAAGACCACCCCCCATACGCTCCTCTCCTGGTGTGAGGGTGTGGAACAACTTACCCCCACCCATCCCAGCAAAGGCTACGCTCCCTTCCTTTAAATCATCTCTAAAACAAATATCTATTGTCTACGTATTAATATATTTTTGTAATACCTACTTTATATTCCTACTTTTATTGTACCACCAAAACCGTTTTCTCATAAATTATCATGTCGATAGATGGAAAGTAGCATTGCAATAAATATATTTGTCGACTAGACATGATACTGACAGCCCTGTCCTCTTGTTCCACCTTAATACAACCCATGTTGTACTGCTTCCCTCCCTTAACAAAGAATGTATATCAACTCCACTGTAAAGTATGTATATACTTACAATATAAATGTAAAAAAATAAATAAATAAATAAATACGCATAACAAAGTGATAACCGTGGTAACATTCTGATATGTACTTATTACCACCATGCTATTGTACTATTCCAGATGATACTAAATGTTACATAATACTTCCTTGAGATAAATGTATAGTATATATCAGGTGCCTACAAGAGAGCTCTGGCTCTCAACTGGCTCAGCCATGTTAATATTGTTAATATTATAAACTCTGTATCTGTGTTTTTTTGCCTCAATAACCTGTTTCAATATCAGTATCAGGTAAAATATGGTAGGTTAGATTATGGTGTTTAATCAATCATTAGGTGAAATGAGCAGGGGAGTCTATTCTTCAGGTGATCCCCCAAAAGCAACACAATAATATGATATCGCTTGTTAATGAACAGTGGACAATGTAATCAATCCAAAGGAAACTCTCTCTCATGTTCCCTTTACTCCACCCCCTACTCCTACAACTTTAATCCTCATCACACTCCTCCCTGTCCGTCTCTCTCTCTCCCTGTCCGTCTCTCTCTCTCCCTGTCCGTCTCTCTCTCTCTCTCTCTCTCTCTCTCTCTCCCTGTCCATCTCTCTCTCTCTCTCACTTTCCTGTCCTTTACTTCTCTCGACTTAGTTCTCTCTCCTGTGTTTATTCTGTCATTATTTAATCCTCCCCTCTCTCTCTCTGTTATCTTCACTTTGTTATTACTCCAAAACATTCTCCCTTTCTCTTATCCTTATTATCTTAACTTTGTCACTTCCCATCTTTCTTCTTTTAATTCCTTCTTCTTTTTCCTCCTCCTCTTCCTTGTTCCTTCTTCTCTCCCCTACTAATCCTTTTACCTTCCTTCTTCCCTCTTCCCATTCCTACTACCTCTTCTCTACTTCTTCTTCCTCCTCCCCTTCCCTCTTCCCCATACTCGTTCCACAAAACCCCGCTTTTCCTTCTCTTTCTCTCCTCTCCCTTCTTCCCTCTTCACAACTTCCTCCTCCCCTCCCTCTTCTCCTCACGTCACCCCCTATCTTCCCTACATCCACCCTGCACCTCCCCGCCTAGTATTCCCCGCAGGCATTATAGTTTAAAACTCACTATGTGGGGGATGTCCATCATTGCTCATCTATTATGAAGTCTCTCTCTCTCTCTCTCTCTCTCTCTCTCTCTCTCTCTCTCTCTCTCTCTCTTTATCTATCTATTTTCTATATTTATCTATTTTCTATATTTATCTATCCTATCTTTTATAAGCTATCTTTATGTATGTATGTATGTATGTATGTATGTATGTATATGTATCTATCCATCATCTATTTATCTATCTATCTATCTATCTATCTATCTTCATTCATCTACTATCATTCTATCTGTCTATCTGTCTGTGACGGTGTGTGAGGACAGACTCTCTCAACTCTCCTTTTAGTTGAGACAGTGTGAGAGAATGAGAGACAGTGATAACGCAAGTACTGAAGGGTGTGTGTGTGTGTGTGTGTGTGTGTGTGTGTGTGTGTGTGCGCTGGGCGACGCTTGGCACTCTCCTGCCTGCCTGTCACTGGGGTGGATGTGTCACTCTGGCACTGAAGGCCTCTGACACACACACTGGCATTATCATAAAAAAAAACTTCCATGTGAGTAATTTTTTTTCTTCTAAATTTGAATCAGGTAAAAAAAGAAGATAAGGATGCTCTGAAGTTTCTCATTGGGTGATATTACTCTATTTTTAACCAATCATAATGTGTGTGTGATGAGAGCGTTGTTTAGATTGGTTTGGTCAGGTTGGTCGTTGAGAGAGAGGTGACCTTTCATGCTGGGTCTCTCCTCTTTAGTACCAGTACACTGTTTACAACAACCTACTGTTGATGCTTTAACAAAAATCTCTTTACTGTTTAATTATTCTTGTTTCACCTGCCAGCGGTAACAATGGGTCAGTTGTGTGTGTGTGTGTGTGTGTGTGTGTGTGTGTGTGTGTGTGGTGTGTGTGTGTGTGAGTGTGTGTCTGTGTGAGAGGTGTGTGTGTGTGTGTGTGTGTGTGTGTGTGTGCTGTGTGTGTGTGTGTGTGTGTGTGTGTGTGTGTGTGTGAATGTCTGTGAGTGTGTGTGTGTGTGTATATGTGTGTGTGTGTGTGTGTGTGTGTGTGTGTGTGTGTGTGTGTTAAGTAAACAGACTATCAACAAATACAAAGTTATACCACAACTACAAGAGGAGGAGGAAGACGACTGTTATTGATTTATCACAACAAACATTCACAACCCGCATGTTTAACAACCAAACATTCTCATATAAAACTGATTATGATCCCAAAATTACTGAACCATAACACACACACACACACACACACACACACACTCTACACACACACACACACACACACACACACACCAACCACATCACATACAAACACACAACAACACACACACACACACTCACATAACACACCACACACACACACACACACACACACACACACACACACACACACACACCCTCACACAGACACACAGACACACACACACACACACACACACACACACACACACACACACACACACACACACACACACACACACACTGAACAATCGGATGCCTGTATTGTCAACTGATTGTAATGTGATTGGTTGCTATTATGTTAAGAATTGATTGTGCGATTAGAGAGTGAGTCGATAAGTGATCTGTCGTCGTCTGCTGGAGTGTTAGATTAGGTTAGTTTAATTGCGTAGATCATCCTGGTGATAAAATTGTTGGCTGTAGTGTAAAATTAGATGTGTTTAATTTCGTAGATCATCCTGGAGTTGTATTAAGTTCTCTTAATTTTTCACTGAATTCAAGTTTCAGTTAAATTTACAAAGTTTCGGCAAATTTAACATTTCTACCTTAAGTTTAATTTTTCACTGATTTTTTAAACATTTCCTTAAACGTTAGTGTTTCCCAAAATTAACCTAACACAGTGTTCAAAATGTTCATTAAATAATTACGGGAAATATATATTTCACACAAGTTAAAATTGCCACAGAAAGTTCAAAATATCACTAAATATCAAAGTTTTATTTTTTTTTACCTTTTCCATAAATATAAAACTATCACAATCCTAAAATTTCACCAAATGTTGCAATGTTTACCAAATGTTGCAATGTTTACCAAATGTTGCAATGTTCACCAAATGTTGCAATGTTCACCAAATGCTTCAATGTTCACCAAATGTTGCAATTTTCATCAAATGTGAGGGCTGGAGGGGTGAGGGCTGAAAGGGTGAGGGCTGGACGGGTGATGGCTGGAGGGGTAAGGGCTGGAGGGGTGAGGGCTGAATAGGTGAGGGCTGGAGAGGTGAGGGCTGGAGTGGTGGGAGCTGGAGGGGTGAGAGGTAAGGGCTGGAGTGGTGGGAGCTGGAGGGGTGGAGGTATGGGCTGAGGGATGGGGCTGGATGGGTAGGGGCTGGAGGGTGGGGGGCCGGAGGGGTGGAGCCGTGGAGGGGTGGGGGCTGAAGGGAGATGGTTGGAGGGTGGGGGGCTGGAGGGTGGGGGCTGGAGGGTGGGGGGGCTTGAGGGGTGGGGCGGGAGGGGTGGGGCTGGAGGGGTGGAGGCTGGAGGAGTAACCGGTGTCTTCGCCCAAACAGGAACGATTACCAAACAAGGAGGCAGGTTGCACCAGCAGTTTATGGTTGGCTGGGGAAGATTGAGGGGGGAGGGAGGAGGAGAGGAGGAGGAGGAGGAGGGAGGAGGAGGAGAGAGGAGGAGGAGGAGGAGGAGGAGGAGGAGGAGAGATGGTAGGAGGTGGGAAGGAGGTTGGGGTGGGGAGAAAGTGAGAAGAGAAAGTTGAGAAATGCAAGAGATAGAAGAAGAAGAAGAAGAAGAAATATAGAGGGTTGGAGGAGGAGGAGGAAGAGGAGGTGGAGGGGAGAAATTTGAGAGGAGAAGAAGGATGAGGAGGGGGAAGACGGGAAATTAGAGGGAATAAAGACGAAGAAGTAAGGGTGAAGGAAGGAGAAAAGGCAGAAGGGAGAGGGACGAAGATGTAAGAGGGAAAGGGAGAAAGAATGGTTAGGACACGGTAAAGGATAATGATAGCGTAAGAAGGAAGAAGGGGAGAACAGAGGAAGGAAGGAAGGGAGAGGGGGGAGAAGGGAAGAGAAGAAGAAGCAGGAAGGGAAAGAGAAAGGTAATGAAGGGAGAGCAGAGGAAGGAAGGGAGGAATTGAAACTAGGGAAGGGTAAGACGAAAGCAAATGGAGAAAGGCGTAGGTAATGCATAAGGAATAATGGGAGAGGAAAAAGGTGGGGAAGAGAGGCAGATGATGGAAGAGGAAGACGTCACTGTGTCATAACCTCACAACACACAAAGGCTTCACTGTGTCATAACCTCACAACACACAAAGGCTTCACTGTGTCATAACCTCACAACACACAAAGGCTTCACTGTGTCATAACCTCACAACACACAAAGGCTTCACTGTGTCATAACCTCACAACACACAAAGGCTTCACTGTGTCATAACCTCACAACACACAAAGGCTTCACTGTGTCATAACCTCACAACACACAGGCTTCACTGTGTCATAACCTCACAACACACAAAGGCTTCACTGTGTCATAACCTCACAACATACAAAGGCTTCACTGTGTCATAACCTCACAAACACAAAGGCTTCACTGTGTCATAACCTCACAACACACAAGGCTTCACTGTGTCATAACCTCACAACACACAAAGGCTTCACTGTGTGTTATAACCTCACAACAAAAGGCTTTCACTGTGTCATAACCTCACAACACACAAAGGCTCACTGTGTCATAACCTCACAACACACAAAGGCTTCACTGTGTCATAACCTCACAACACACAAAGGCTTCACTGTGTCATAACCTCACAACACACAAAGGCTTCACTGTGTCATAACCTCACAACACACAGGCTTCACTGTGTCATAACCTCACAACACACAAAGGCTTCACTGTGTCATAACCACAACACACAAAGGCTTCACTGTTTCATAACCTCACAACACACAAAGCTTCACTGTGTCATAACCTCACAACACACAAAGGCTTCACTGTGTCATAACTCACAACACACAAAGGCTCACTGTGACATAACCTCACAACACACAAAGGCTTCACTGTGTCATAACCTCACAAAAAGGCCACGTCATAACCTCACAACACACAAAGGCTTCACTGTGTCATAACCTAACACACAAAGGCTTCACAACAGAACGAAAACCGTGAGCCAACGAAACGAACCAATATAAAGAAATAGGAATAAATATCAATAAAAGAGAGAGAGAGAGAGGGGGGGGGGGGGGGGGGGGGGAGAGAGAGAGAGAGAGAGAGAGAGAGAGAGAGAGAGAGAGAGAGAGAGAGCTATCTGAGAAGTGAAAGAAGGAGGTAAATTGAGGATGAGAGGAAAGAAGGGAACTGATAAAACTGAATGAAGGGAATTGGAGAAAAAGAAAAAAAGAGTGAGAGAGTATGGAAAGGAAGGAGAGAGAGAGAGAGAGAGAGAGAGAGAGAGAGAGAGAGAGAGAGAGAGAGAGAGAGAGAGAGAGAGAGAGAGAGAGAGAGAAAATGAATGAAGAGTTAGAAGGAGAAAGAGATACTAAAGAGAGATAACATATATAGAGTTTTGAGAAGAGAGACAGAGGAAGAAGAAAATTATTTAAAGAGAGAGAGAGAGAGAGAGAGAGAGAGAGAGAGAGAGAGAGAGAGAGAGAGAGAGAGAGACCCCACCCCCAAAAAAGATAATTATTGTATAAACCAGAGTCGAACATTAAAACGAATCACCGCTCATCTGCGTCACGTGTGTTTCAAAGCGAGTCATCAAAGTAAACGACGAACAGAGTACGTCATATTACACCCAATTACAGCTATTATTACTAGTTCATAATTAATGACTAATACGTATATATATAGTATAGATGAAATTAAATGAAAAATAAAATTGAAATAAAGAGGTATGGTGAAATGCATAAACTGACTCCATGGGGAAAAATGACCAAACTAAACACGTAAATTCATAAATATTAATGAATTACAATTAGGATCACCTGAAGATTAGACACCCTAGTATATTTCAACTGATAATTAGATAACGGAACATTTCCTGGAGGGGTAGATTAAGTTAAGGTAGGTTTGATTGTTTGTTAGGGTTTGGTTAGGTTAGATATATACAGTGCCCCCAGAGTATTGACCCCGGAGCATATATACAGTGCCCCCAGAGTATTGACCCCGTGAGCATATACAGTGCCCCCAGAGTATTGTGACCCCGTGAGCATATATACAGTGCCCCCAGAGTTTTGTGGACCCCGTGAGCATATATACAGTGCCCCCAGAGTATTGGACCCCGTGAGCATATATACAGTGCCCCCAGAGTATTGTGACCCCGTGAGCATATACATGCCCCCAGAGTGTGACCCCTAAGGCATGCCCCCAAGTATTGTGACCCCGTGAGCATATATACAGTGCCCCCTAGAGTATTGTGACCCTGTGAGCATATATACAGTGCCCCCTGTATAGTGACCCCGTGAGCATATATACAGTGCCCCCCAAGTATTGTGACCTGTGAGCATATATACAGTGCCCCCAAGTATTGTGACCCTGTGAGCACATAGACACAGTGGCCCCTGTAGCCCCGTGAGCATTATCGTGACCCTGTGAGCATTTGTCTTAACTCATGTGAGCATTATCGTGACCCCGTGAGCATATATGCACAGTGGCCCCCATAGTATCGTGGCCCCGTGAGCATACGTACACCCTGTGCTGTATAATACTCCTGTTATTGAGATAATCACATTACTACTTAATTATTCCCTAAAAAGGTTATAACGTGATTACATTTTATAACGTGATTAACCTGTTAATTGTTATGCTGATAATCTTTGTTTGAAGCTTCAGGTAAAATATAATTGGTGTATTGGTTGTGTTTTGTAATGTATATTTATGTTTTGTTCATGTTATTTCAGTGGTTATGTATTTAATTTTTTACTTGCTAAAACTACATATATAAATACGCTTACATACATAAATACATCCACAGATACATTTACTGTATAATACCTTACTACTATTATTATTATTATTATTATTATTATTATTATTATTATTATTATTATTATTATTATTATTATTGCCTCTTCTCCTCACTCCCTCTCCTTCAAAGTACTGTATGGAGACAGGTTAATTAATGCCAAATGAGGTGGAGAGAGAGTGAGAGAGAGACAGAGAGATACGACAAGAATAGAGAGAGAACATCATCATCGCCGGTGCTTTACTCACACACACACACACACACACACACACACACACACACACACACACACACACACACACACACACACACACACACACACACACACACCTCCACTACACAACAACAACAATCTTGATGGTGTTGTTGTCATCGCCCCCCAGCCATCAGTAAAGTTGTCACAGATGGTGCAGGAGTCGTCAGTCAGCACCGTCATCATCACCACCACCACTATTTGGACGGCATGAATGGTGGTGAGTGATGAGGAGTGGTGGTGATGGTGATGGTTAGTGGTGATGGTGATGGTTAGTGGTGATGGTGACGGTTAGTGGTGATGGTGATGGTTAGTGGTGATGGTGATGGTTAGTGGTAATGGTGATGGTTAGTGGATGGTAGTGGTGATGGTGGTAGTGGTGGTATTGGTGTTTGTATCTGTCTGGTCATGATGTATTGTGACGGTTACTGGGGCTACTGACGGTGCAAGGGCTACTGACGGCTGCTGGGGTTACTGACGTCTTCTGGGGCTACTAGCGGCTACTGACGGCTGCTGGGGTTACTGGCGGTTTCTGGGGTAACTGTCGGCTACTGACGGCTGCTGGGGGCTACTGACAGCTACTGGGGGCTACTGTGTGCTACTGACAGCGACTGGACTCCCATCTGAAGTAAACTTGCCAATCTCAGCTCGTGATTGTTCGTCACTGATCGTGTCTGCTCGTATACCGGTTCATTAGCGTTCGTTCAGGAGGTCCGATACAGTACATCCCTCCCTCCTTCCCTCGTCTCCCTCATCCCTTCCTACCTCCCTCCAACCTTACCTTCCCTCCATCTTCCGTCCAACTTGTTTCATTCTCTTCTCCTCTCCTTCCTTCCTCACTATCGACAACCTATCAACAACAGGAGGAGTCGTATGGGTGGAACAGTCAAACAGGAAACGCACGTCTGAATCTCCTTCTCCTCCTCCACCTTCACCTTCAGCTACACCGTCAGGAGGAAGAGACACATGTCCAGCTGAGAATAACAGAGCCAGCGACAAGGGTTCAAGGAGGAGGAGAGAGAGAGAGAGAGAGAGAGAGAGAGAGAGAGAGAGAGAGGAGAGAGAGAGAGAGAGAGTAAAAAATGAAGAGTTAGAGGAGAAAGAGATACTAAGAGATAAAATATAGAGTTTGAGAAGAGAGAGAGGAAGAAGAAAATTGATTTAGAGAGAGAGAGAGTAACAACCCTCAGGTCATCAACTCCCCCATTATTACCTTCCTCCCCCACCATCATAATACAGTAACTTGTCTGGGGTCAATTGCCCATTATTAATTTACTCATTCATTATTAAGAAAATTTTAATAAGGAAATGACCTGATGAAGGGAGGGTGAAGGTTAGGTTAGATTAGGGGAAGGTTAGGTTAGGGGAAGGTTAGGTTAGGGGAAGGTTAGGTTAGATTAGGGAAGGTTAGGTTAGGGGAAGTTAGGTTAGGGAAGGTTAGGTTAGGTTAAGGAAGGTTAGGTTAGGGAAGTTTAGGTTAGGGGAAGTTTAGGTTAGGGGAAGGTTAGGTTAGGGAAGGAGGTTAGGGGAAGCTTAGGTTAGGTTAAGTTATGAGTAATATCAAAATAACAACAAAAACAACAATACAAAAATAAAGACAACAACAAATAATAACAAAACAATAACGACAAAACAATAAAATCATCAACAAACAAAAACAGAAGAAAAAACAACAACAACGACAACGTAATCAAACCATTACCACCCACAAGAGTGAGACCAGACTCTTGGGTACAACAGCTGGGTCCGTCTATCAGAGCTCCACAATACTATATAACAAATGACCCCCCATCGTCACTTGAGGCGGCGGCGAGGAACACCACTATAGCGGGTGTAAGGGAGCGATTCAGTGGTTCTAGGGAGCACCTGTACTTTTATTCTCTCTCACAGGTGTAGAGGAGGAGAGTATAGCCTCCTGTTTACCTAGATACAAAGACCCTGGTGGCAGATATACGCATCTTACTCAACCAATGACGCACACCATGGCTCTGTCTCGTGGGGCTGTGATATTTATTTGAATTTTTTTTTTGGGGATTTCCATATGTTGAAGGTATGTTGTGGTGGTGGAGGTATTGTTGGTGGTGGAGGTACTGATGGTGGTGGAGGTACTGATGGTGGTGAGTGGCTGTGGGCAGGAGATTGTTGGTGGAGGTATTGTTGATGGTGGAGGTACTGATGGTGTTGGAGGTACTGTGGGTGGTGGAGGTATTGTTGGTGGTGGAGGTACTGATGGTGGTGGAGGGTACTGATGGTGTTGGAGGTATTGGGTGGTGGAGGTACTTGGATGGTGGTGGAGGAGTGACTGATGGTGTTGGAGGTATTGTGGGTGGTGGAGGTATTGTTGGTGGTGGTAGTGTGGGTTGAGGTACTGTTGGTGGTGGAGGTATTGTGGGTGGTGGAGGTATTGTTGGTGGTGGAGGTACTGATGGTGGTGGAGGTACTGATGGTGTTGGAGGTATTGTGGTGGTGGAGGTATTGTTGGTGGTGGGTAGTGTGGGTTGGAGGTACTGTTGGTGGTGGAGGTATTGTTGGTGGTGAGGTATGTTGTTGGTGGTGGAGGTATTGTTGGTGGTGAGGTACTGATGGTGGTGGAGGTACTGATGGTGTTGGAGGCATTGGGGTGGTGGAGGTATTGTTGGTGGGGTAGTGTGGGTGGAGGTACTGTTGGTGGTGGAGGTATTATTGGTGGTGGAGGTATTGTTGGTGGAGGTATTGTTGGTGATGGAGGTATTGTTGGTGGTGGAAGTATTGTTGGTGGTGGAGGTATTGTTGTTGGTGGTGGAGGTATTGTTGTTGGTGGTGGAGGTATTGTTGGTGGTGGAGGCATTGTTGTTGGTGGTGGAGGTATTGTTGTTGGTGGTGGAGGTATTGTTGTTGGTGGTGGTAGTATTGTTGGTGGTGGAGGTATTGTTGGTGGTGGAGGTATTGTTGGTGGAGGAAGAGAATTATGTGTTGCTAATAGTGATGTGTTGAAGATTGATGTGTGTGTGTGTGTGTGTGTGTGTGTGTGTGTGTGTGTGTGTGTGTGTGTGTGTGTGTGTGTGTGTGTGTGTGTGACAAATAACAAAATGATATAGATGGGAAATTTTTATTATTTATGGTATTTAGTTCTGTTGACAATTATATATTTCTCCTCCTCTCCTCCTCCTCTCCCCTCCCTCTCTCTCTAGATAAACACAAATACACATCACACACCACGCATAACACCCTTCCAGTCACACACACACACACACACACACACACACAAACAAACCATCTCCTAGCACCTGCGTATTACCAATTAATCCCGGCCCCTCCTCACAAATAACCAGGTAATCTCAGGCCCACTCACACACACCCTCAATAATCCCGTCCTGGGCCAAGTGTGAGATTAATCCCAGCTTGTGAGAGAGGCCTAGCGCGATCCTAGCTCCACCACTGGTAACTCCTAGTACTTCCGGGGAGAGGTGGACTGAGATTCTTCTACCCTCACCACATCTACTGCCACTCTCCATTCCTCACCCCCTCCCTCCTTCCTTCTATTCCCTCCCTCCCACTCTCCCCCTCCCTCTCTTCCTTTCCCCCTCCCTTCTCGTTCCTCTCCCTCTCACTTTCATTTCTTCCATTCTCTTTTTAACGTCCCTCCTTCCTTCCTGTTCTCCCTCTCACTTCCCTCCTTTTCTAGCTCCTTCTAAACCTCCTTCCCTTCATGTCCCCCTCCCTCCCTTCTCGTTCCCCTCCCTCTCACTTTCCCTCCCTAGCTCTCTCTCTCCCTTCCTAGCTCCTCCCTCCCAGGAATATATTAAGGGGATCAGAGTCTCTCCCTCACTCCAAGTTAGACGGAACACGCCCCGACTTGCTCCTGGTATGGGAACTGTATGGGGCTCTAAGCTCTAATAAAGCCTGGATCTGCAGCTCTAAAGCTCTTGGTCTCGTAAGGTTGCCAGGTCTAGAGTTTAGAGCTGTGGGGCTTTAAGCTCTAGGTCCAAGAGCTCTAGGAGGGAGAAACTGGGGAAGGATGCGTAGGGGAGTAAAGAGGTGGGAGAGTAAGGGTGGGGAGTAGGGAGGGAAGCCAGGGAGTAATAGTGAAGGCGAGGTTGGGGAGTAGGGAGGTAAGGGGAAGAGGGCGGGAGGGGTAGAGGAGTAAGGGAAGAGTAATAAAGGGGAGAAGAGGAAGTGAGTTATCAGGGGAGTTGATAAAGAGAGTAATTAATGAATGTCTGTATCTGTTTGTAAGAGAGAGATGATTAATGATGGTGGGAAGTGTGTCTCTCTCTCCACAGCACCATCACCGCAGCATTACCCCCACAGCATCACCACAACACCAACAGAGCACTAACACAGCACCAGCACAGCACCAACACAGCACTACCACAGCACCACCACCACCAACACAACACCAACACAGCACTACCACAGCACCAAAACAGCATCACCACAGCACCAAAACAGCATCACCACAGCACCAACACAGTACTACCACAGCATCACAACACCAACAGAGCATCTAAATAGCAAAGCCACTAACACAACACTAACACACAGCAGACTACCACAGCACCAACACAGTACTAACACACAGCACTAAAAAACAGCACCACAGCACTGCAAACAGCATCACTACAGCAGTAAGACGACCCAGAAGCAACCTGACAGATCACAATGACTCAGAATATGTAGTTAGAAAGTCCAGCCAGCCATATTGTTCTGGCTGCTACTTGCTGGGCTGACTGCTACAGGAGGAGGAGGAGGGAGGAGGAGGAGGGAGGAGGAGGAGGAGGAGGAGGAGGTAGTGGTGGGGAGGAGGGAGGAAGAGCAGGAGGAGGGAGGAGGTAGGTGGTGGTGGTGGGGTGGGAAGGTGAAGGGAGGGGGAGGAGGAGGAGGAGGAGAGAGGGGAGGAGGAGGAGTAGGAGGAGGAAGAGAGGGAGGGGAGGAGGGGAGGTAGTGGTGGTGGAGGAGCATAAGGTGACAGGGAGGTGGAAGGTGAAGGTGGAGGAGGAGGAGGAGGAGGTGAGGGAGGGAGGAGGGGAGGAGGAGGGAGGAGGAGGAGGAGGAGGGGAGGAGGGAGGAGGAGGAGGAGGAGGAGGGAGGGAGGGGGAGGGAGGAGGGGAGGAGGGAGGAGTAAGAGGAGGAGGGAGGAGGGAGGGGGAGGAGGAGGGAGGAGGTAGTGGTGGGTGGAGGAGCATAAGGTGGTGGTGGGAGGAGGAGGAGGAGGAGGGGAGGAGGAGGAGGAGGGAGGAGGAGGAGGAGGAGGAGGAGGAAGCAGAAAATATGACAACAAAAAAGAAGTTGATGAGGGGAGAAGGGGAAAGGGGAATAAGACGAGGGAGAGGAGGAGGAAGAGGAGGGGAGGAAGAGGAGAAAAGGAGGGAAGAAAGGGAGAAGATAACGATTGATGAAGCATAAGAAAAAGAAATGTAAACAAAAGGGGTGATGAAACAAGGAATAATGAGAGAAAGAGATAGAACGAGAGAGATAATAGAGAAAGAGAAAGAGACGGGGGAGGAGATAGAGAGAATGGATAAAGAGAGAGAAAGAGAAAAAGGAGAGTGAAGAGAAAGAGAAATAATAGAGATAATAGAAAAAGAGAGAGAGACAAAGAGAGAGGATCATTTAAAATTCAGTACATATTCTCTTAATTAATGTCTCTTAATATACCCGTTCTTTTGCATAATTATTCTTCAAATTTTACTTCATTTTCTCAATTCCATTCTCTAAAAATCCATCACTTCCTCTTCTCTCTCTCTCTCTCTCACTTTCTCTTTATTTAGCATCATTTCCTGTGTCCCTTTTATTCAACTTCAACAATGCTTAAGTAAAATGTTATCGTCATTTCCTCTTATCCACCTTTTATTAATATTCTCGGCTATTACACCTCTCATCATCGTATTTCTACTCAATTATCATCCTTTCTCCTACTTCTGTATGTTATCTTGGCAATATCGTCTAAAATCATCCACACTGAACCAAAAGGAAAATTTAATCGTCATTGTTGCTCTTTTTCTTCTTCATTATTCACGTCATTCTATATGCTATTCCACATACTCAAGACCCTACATGGAGTGACATTCTTGATACTGGTACAGGAAACATGCATTTGTACTCTACCTTCCCTAATCTCCACACCTCCACAGTCTTGTTTCTCATCCACTAGTTTTAATATTTCTCTCTATAAGTGAGAAATATTCACTATTCCCCCCTGATAGATGTTACATGAAATACAAGAATATAAAACATCAATTTCAACTCTTTATCGTAAATTAATTTTCCCCAAAAATATAATGAGAACTATATACACAGGTATATTTCCTATCGTCGTAGAAGCTTCCCTGTCTGCTGTAACGTGGTGGGCAAAACAGAGTAAACATTTGGACAGGACGCGACACTCAACAGTATAGATGCCTTGGGAGGTTAACTTCGACGGCGGCGGGTCCTCCATAACTCACAAACTCGAGAAACAAAAGAGCATCAAGTTGAGAGAGTCGAGAGGAATCCGTCCAGGCGCGCGCGGGGGGGGATGGAGGAGTGGACACGACACAGACAGAGTAGCTCAGCTCTCCAGTTCTCTCAACAAGGTGGACGATGTTGAATACCTGCCTGAGATCTGATGACAACTGGTGGTGGTGAGAGGTAAGACCGTGTGTTGTTGTTTTTGTTGGCAGCTGTTGGGGGGATGGGGTACTTTTGTGTCTGTCTGTCTGTCTTTCTGCAAGATCATTTAAGATAAGTATGACAGTACTTACACTCATAAGAGTACAATACAATATCCAGTGTGATGGAACAATTACAGTTCCCCCCCCCCCCAAAAAAAAAGTTCATTAACAGACACAACACTGAAGACTTCCTCACAGTACACACGGGTGAGAGGAAGACAATGGGGACTCATTAGTGAAGCATCACCACCTGTGTATAACCTTGACACCCGCTCATAATAAGGACGGGTTCGAGGATGACGTAGGTGACAAGTGACAAGACGTTACATTATAGCTGTGTACACACTTGATGTCTTGTAGATGATAGTTAGGTATACCTGTAGGTGTGCACTGTGTAGGTGTGTTATAAAGAATATGGTGGACACCAACGAATTAAACGTGACTCGCCGTTCCATTACCACAGAACGGCAACACACCCAAAGTGATAAACATCAACAACTGATGCAGCAACTGTCAGTGAACTCGAGAAAAAAAGTAGCTGTCCTGTAGTGCAGGAGGTGGGCGCCTCTATCTGTCTAACAACGTTACCGATAAGAGCAAATGACTTCAGCTTAACAAACAAGAATTGACAGATGCCATTGTTCTAAGGCCTATGCCTCTAAGCTAAGGTATGGCTGGCGAGTAAAAATATGCCGACCCAATGCATGTGTGGCTCATCCTACGACAGCGACCACGCCATGATTTGAGGGAATTACTACCATCTGTGAGGGAATTACTACACCACGCCAGGTCCCTCATAACACCATCCGTGAGGGAACTACTACACCACGTGAGGTCCCTCCTAACACCATCTGGGAGGGAGTTACTACACTACGTGTTTGCTGTTCAACATCTTCATTAATCTGTATGTTCACTGTATGTTCCTTTACCTTTCTCTAAAGAAGGCTTTTCTTAAACCACCAATGTACGTAATAAGTCATTTATGTCCAATGTATATTTTCAGCCTTCGGGCTGCAGAACTTTTTCAATAAACCGTTAATTATTATTATTATTATTATTAAGAAAGGCGGCTTCGTGTGCATGAGGCATGACGAAGTAAGGAATCTCACAGCAAATATGTTGAAAGAGATCTGCCGCGACGTCACAGTGGAACCGACCCTCCATCCATTGGACGGTGAGAATTTCTATCACAGGACTTCCAACACATCCAATTAAGCCCGTGTGGACGTCAGTGCTCAAGGATTCTGGACGCTGGAATAGGGAGCCTTCTTTGATATCAGGATATTCGACCCCATGGCCGCATGTCACCGTAACCTAGCTCTCTAGGCTGCACACAAGAGGAACGAGAATGACAAGAACAAAGCTTAGCGAAGAGAATCCAGAACGTGGATCAAGGCAGCTTCACTCCTCTGGTGTTCACAACGTCTGGCGGGATGGGACCAAGTGCAAGATGTTTCTGTGCCAGATTCACAGAGGGGTTATCTGAACAAAAGCAGCAGCCCAGAAGTTACGTTACAGCCTGGCTCAGATGTCGACCGTCCTCTTTACTTAGGTCTGCATTACTAGTGCGGCCACACGAACTGATTGCTATAAGAACAGCCCAGTCCCAACCATTGTAAAAATTATCAACACCTAATTATTATATATCATATTTGTATCACTTATGTTACTTGTATATCATTTGTAAAACAAGAGATGCATTCCCCAATTATTTAACTGCATATTTTCAGCCTTCCGGCTGCCATGCTCTTTCAATAAACCGTTAATTATTATTATTATTATTATTATTATTACAGACACCCACACACGCACACACACATACACACACGCACACACACACACACGTATACACACACATAAAGACTCCGGCTCCGGCTCCGGTCCCAGTTATAGTAAGCAAACATACAACATTCCTCCCCTTCGACAAAAATATCATCAAACACACAGAACAGAATAACCGAAGTGTGTAGGAATCCTGGAACGTAGAGGAACAGACAAAGACGGAGATTATGAGAAGAGGGAAGGAGGATATGGAGCGATGAGCGGCAAAAGGAGAGGGAGGAGGAGGGGGTGAGGGAAGGAGGAGGGTGATATAAATGAAGGGGGGTAGAGGAAGATAGGGATAAAAACGGAAGTGGGAGAGAATGGAGGAAGAGGGGGAGAATGAATCGTAAGGGATCTGGGAGAGGTGACACCCCAGATGTGTGTGAAAGAGAGAGAGAGAGAGAGAGAGAGAGAGAGAGAGAGAGAGAGAGAGAGAGAGAGAGACAAGAGGACGAAAACGATGAAAGCCGAGACAAGTGGAGAAAGAGGTGTGTTTCTAATTTCGCCCCGGGGAAGGTAAGGTTAAATATAGTCACACACACACACACACACGCGCGCGCGCGCACACACACACCGGTTCTAATCGGCTATTCATACAATTAATGTCAACGTCTTCTTTATAAATCTCAATTGTATGTTGGACGGGCATAGTAACCTCCTCTTCCTTTTTTGCCTCCTCCTCCTCCATTACTTCCTCCGTCATCACACTCCTCTTGGGGAGCCGGGGGGTTACCTTGTGTGAATTAAGTTATATTTTTAAGTTTCACTTCTCTTTATTATTATTAATATTATTATTATTATTTCTTCTGTTTTTTCTTTATTCTTCTGTTTTTCTTTTTCTTTCATGTAGTTCTATATAATGTAAGTACTGTAAGTACTGTATGTACTGTATGTACTACTACTTTGCTGTCACTCAGAATCGATTATGACGATCATCCAGCTATGATACAATGATATGAGTTATTAAAGATGTCACCTTCGTTGGTGAGTTTTGAGGTGACTAAAGAGGCCGATACGGGACTGGCAGGGTCGTCACAGATGTTGCACATGTGGAGGGCAACGTCTTTCCGGCGTTGGCGCTTGTCTTCCTCGTTATGCAGTCGGGCTAACTCGACTTTCCTTATATCTTTTCAGTTGCCCGCCACCGTTACGCTTAATATTCGTTAGGTGACTGTTAAGTAGCTGCTTTGGCAGTCTATTGTCGCCCATGAGGGTAACATGGCCAGTCCGGCGTAGTTGTTCGTGGATGCTCCTACAGTTGGTGTCAGCAAGAATACTGGCATTTGTTCTCTTGTCTTCCCAGCGAACTCGGAGGATGGAACGTAGACTACGATGGTGAAAGTTTTCAAGTGCCTTGATGTGTCTCCTGTATGTGACCCATGTCTCGCTGTCATGTAGCAGGGTGGGGAGGACTATACGTGTAAATTTTTAGATAATTTCAGCTCACTACAGCTGAAGGCACGGGTTTCCGATTCTGCCAAAGGTTTGAGATGCACATCTGATCTGATACTGAATCTCTTCATCGATGTCTGAGATACAGAAAATGGGCAACATTAGAGAGGGTAGTACTGTTAAGCTGGATGGATGGTGGTGTGGCTGAACCAGGGGCAAACTGAAAGAGAATCTGAGTCTTATGTATATTCACCTCAAGGCCAAAGTGTGCACACGCATCTGCGTAGGTGTTCAGGAACTCCTTTGTTCCTGCCTGGAGTCGTCTTATGTTGAAAAGACCTTCATCCAGTACTCGATGTCCACCCCGCCAGCTAAATTGGCACTGGCACGAGTAAGGAAGGCAGCCAAAAAAATAGAAAAGAGAGTTGGTGCCAGTACACAACCTTGTTTAACCCCCGTTTGGAAGGGGAAGAGCTCAGACTGGGTGCCATTGTGCAGGACACTGCCATTCATGCCATCGTGTAGTTGCCTCACAATGGCAAAGAATTTTGATGGGCAGCCAAGACGACTTGGGGTCCACCAGAGGGCTACCCTGTTGACCGAGTTGAAAGCCTTGGTTAGGTCGATGAAAGCCATGTACACGTCACGACGCTGTTCTCTGCCCTTTTCCTGTATCTGATGGGCAGTAAAGAACATGTCAGTGGTGCCACGTGATGGTCTAAAGCCACATTGAGATTCTGGGAGCAAGTTTTCCGCATCAGGAAGAAGTCTGTTTAGGAGGACTCGGGCGATAATCTTGCCAGCTACGGACAGCAGCGAGATCCTGCGGTAGTTGCCACAGTCTGACTGGTCTCCCTTGTTCTTATAAATAATGACGAGGGAGGCGTCTTTAAGAGCTTGGGGGATTTCCTCCTTTTCCCATATGTTCTCCAGGAGAGAGTGGAAACGGCTGGTAAGTCGAGGTCCTCCTGCTTTATACACCTCGGCTGGGATTCCATCAGGCCTTGAGGCTTTGTTATTTTCCATCTGTTTCATCGCAGTAGCTACCTCATCCAGGGATGGAGGATAGCTGAGGTGGGTCAGCTCTGGATGCTGAGGGACCTGCTGGGTAGTCAGGACATCCACATCGGTGTTTTGGTTGAGCAGTGAATGATAGTGCTCTTCACAGCACTGAAGGAGGCTTCATCGTCTTTAATTATGGAGTTACCGTCGGATGAGCGGAGAGGGGCTGCGCCACGAGTGATTGGACCATAAAATGTTTTAGTGGAATTGAAAAATCCACGCATCTTGTGTTGATCTGCAAATTTTTGTGTTTCACGTGCTTTATTTTTAAACCAGTCGTTATTTAGATTGCAAAGTTCCAGCTGGGCCACCGCTTTCTTCTTGCTGAAGGTATCAGCTTTGGTCTGAGACTGAGGGTTGTTCTGCCAGTCAGTTAAAGCAGCACGTTTATCATTGAGGAGTACATTGATTGTCCGGTCATTTTCATCAAACCAGTCCTGGTGTATTCTTTCGATCTGGACGAGGGTCTCTCTGCAGGTTTTTGTCATGACACTGTCGAAAATATCCCATTTGGCACTGGGATTTGGGTTGTTTGTTGTCGGGTTGTTTATCAGCCCATGTTCGAGCTGCTCTCTGAAAGCATGTGGTACCACTGGATCCTCTAGACGCTTTGTGTTAAAACCTCTTCTGGAGGCTTGTTGCTTTCGCCGTTTTGGGGCGACGTGAAGTGAGAGCTTGGCTGTGGCTCACCGATGATCAGTGTCGCAGTGGTTTGAGCCACGCATGGCACGGGTGATGAGGACATCTTGGTGATCTCTTTCTCTGACAATGATGTAGTCAATGAGATGCCAGTGTTTGGATCATGGGTGTTGCCACGAACCCTTGAACTTGTCGGCCTGCCTAAACAAGGTATTGGTGATAGTGAGGTTGTGTGCAGCACACTTGCTGAGGAGTGGGCCGTTGGGATTACACTTACCTCGTCCATTTCTTCCTATGGTTACCTACCAAATGTCAGCATGTCTGCCAACTCTGGCATTGAAGTCACCAAGGAGCACAACTTTATTTTCTCGAGGGATAGAGGTTAGCACTCTGTCGAGATCGGCGTAAAAGGCCTCCTTGATGTCATCTTTTGCATCCAGTTTTGGGCATATACACTGATGAAAAGGGCATGACGTGAGGATTCGGTGGGACTCGGAGCGTCATGAGGCGCTCGTTGATCCCAATAGGCATTTCAGTTAGACTGTGTAGGTTGCGTTGGCGGATGGCAAAGGCAAAGCCAACTCCATAAATGCGGTTTCTCTCCGTAGCAGACTTACCCTTCCTGAAGAATGTATGTATATATGTATGTATGTGGGTCACTGATCCACATCGGGGCCTGGGGGGCGAAAATGTAATACTAATAATGATAATAATAAATAAAAATTAATAAATATAAGTACAAAAACATAATAATAATAATAACCATTAAAAAAAATCAAGAGTGAATGAAGATATACAGTAAGTATATTGTGTTGTCAAAGTAAGGAAGACAATTGAGACTGCAATTGTGTGTAAATGAGGCAGAAAGTCAGATCAGAAACCTGGGACTTGGTCAAAATTTTTGTGATGCCATATGGCAGCAGGGTCTACCATTAGACAATACATTATGCTTCCAATATCTTCCCAGGCGGTAGTACCTTCCTGTTTGGTAGCTACCTACTACCTCTCCGTTTTCTTTCCCCTCCTCTTTTCCACCCCCAACAATTCCTAACCTAACCTAACTTAACTTAACCTAATCTAACCTAACCATCTTAAGTCACAAATCCCCAAGGTGTAAAAAATTAAACATGAGAAACACCCCGTTATATGCTTTTTTTTCCTTCACTTTTAATAGTTTTTTCTCTGTCGTTCATAAATAAATTGAAAGAAAATCTGGGACGGTAAATATCGTTAATTAAGGAGGTTTAGGTGTAAATAATAAAGGTGTTTTACTTGTGGGAATTATCGTCTATTAATACAACAAAAATCATTTACGCTCGACTCACTAATTATAAAACAAAATATTACTTCTAGATCTTATAATAGTTTCTAAAACGAAGGCAAAATAAAATAAAATATTACACAGGTACAAGAAAAGTCACAAACTATGTATTTTTATTTTTTATTTGTAATCCAACTCAAACACACGGAAATATTTGAAAATTTCTCTCTCATAGACATTCTCTTTCTATGAATGTATGTTTGTAAATTCTTCCTCCCCCAACAGATAGTTCCTCCTCCAGCAGATGGTTCCTTCAGCAGATGGTTCCTCCCCAACAGATGGTTCCTCCCCCAACAGATGGTTCCTCCTCCAGCAGATAGTTCCTCCTCCAGCAGATGGTTCCTCCTCCAGCAGATGGTTCCTCCCCCAACAGATGGTTACTCCTCCAGCAGATGGTTCTCCCCCAACAGATGGTTCCTCTGCAGATGGTTCCTCTTGCAGCAGATGGTTCCTCCTGCAGCATATGGTTCCTCCTCTTCTAGCTGATGGTTCCTCCTGCAGCAGATGGTTCTCTTCCGCAGCATATGGTTCCAAATCCATCAGATGGTTCCTCCTGCATATGGCTTTCTCCCAACAGATGGTTCCTCCAACAGATGGTTCTCCTGCAGCATATGGTTCGTCCCCCAACAGCTGGTTCTCCTGTAGCATATGGTTCGTCCCCAACAGCTGGTTCCTCCTCCAACAGAGATGGTTCCCTTCCAACAGAGATGGTTCCTCCTGCAGTGCAGATAGTTCTCCCTCCAGCAAATTGTTCTCCCCAACAGATGGTTCTCCTCCTCCAGCAGATGGTTCCTCCCAACAGATGATTCCTCCTCAACAGATGGCCTGTCCTGCAGCAGAGGGTCCCTCCTGCAGCAGATGGTTCCTCCTGCAGCAGGTGGTTCCTCCTGCAGATAGTTCCTCCTCCAGCAGATGGCGTTCCTCCCAATAGATGGTTCCTCCTCCAGCAGATGGTTCCTCCTGCAGCAGGTGATTCCTCCTGCAGCAGATGGTTCCTCCTCCAGCAGGTGGTTCCTCCTGCAGATGGTCTCCTGCAGCAGATGGCCCCTCCTGCAGCAGGTGGTTCCTCCCTGCAGCAGATAGTTCCTCCTCCAGCAGATGGTTCCTCCTCCAGCAGATGGTTCCACCTCCAACAGATGCAGGTTCCTCCACCAGTAGATGGTTCCACCTCCAACAGATGGTCCTCCTGAGCAGATAGTTCCTCCATCAGCAGATGGTTCCTCCTGCAGCAGATGGTTACTTCTGCAGCAGGTGGTTCCTCCTGCAGCAGATGGTTCCTCCTCCAGCAGATGGTTCCTCCCCCAACAGATGGTTCCTCCTCCAGCAGATGGTTCCTCCTCCAGCAGATGGTTCCTCCTCCAGCAGATGACTCCGTCTGCAGCAGGTAGTTCTTCCTCCAACAGATGGTTCCTCCTCCAACAGATAGTTCCTCCTCCAGCAGATGGTTCCGTCTGCAGCAGGTAGTTCCTCCTCCAGCAGATAGTTCTTCCTCCAACAGATGGCTCCTCCTCCATTAGATAGCTCCACCACCACCACAAGAAAAAATAAGGAGACACAAGCGATGGTCATCTTAATGTTCCTCCCAATGGTCAAAACAAGTAACAAATCCTGGGTAACTGTCTTCACCTGGCACACTCTGGCCTTCATCTCGACGCCTCCGAGTGATCTTCAACAAACACTGAGGCAATTTTACGTTTTTGTTTTGATCACATGAAGATTAACCCCATAAGATTAACCTCCCTTAACGCTCACCTAACCTAACCTTACCCCATAGGCTTTTTTCACTTAATATTAACCTCCCTTAACGCTAACCTAACCTGACCTAACATCATTCTCCTCGTCCTCATCCTCTTCATCCTTCTCCACCTCCTCCTCCTTCTCATCATCTTCCTCTTCCTCACACCCTGTCATCAAGAGGGTATGTACCATCATACCTTCGTCCAAGAGGTACACGGGTCATTAACATCCCCCCTCCTCCCCCTCTTCCTTCTTCCTCATCCCACCTCCCCCTTCCTTCCTTCCTCCCTCCACCTTCCCTCATCCCCCTTCCTCCTCCCCCTTTCCCCTTCTATCTCCCTCATCCCCCCTCCCTCCTTCACCTCCCCCCTACTCCTCGTGTATGGCTCCTGGACGCCATTGTCAGCTGGGGGGTGATGGTTGGGAGAAGCGCCAATAGAAAACTTTAAAATGGTGTAGGTGATGGTAATGAAGCAACCATAGGAAGATCATCAGTGTTCGTGTGTGTGTGAGGGGGAGGAGGGTTATACTGATTCTTAAGACGTTGTGTATATTTTAAAGATATGTATAATTAATATTTGGGTCAACAACCATACGATAAGCATACATGAAAACTTCTGGAAATATTCATACGGTATACATCCATTTTCTGGTCAATATCCACTCGGCACACCTATCAATACTGTCAGCCATACACCGCCCGACCCACATAATGAAACACCATCAGTATTCTTGTGTCACCGGAGGCCAGAAATTCGTGACGACAGGAGCTGACGGCCTTAACATGACGGAAAATTGGTCGTCGTGTTTTGCATGACGAAGAAGAAGTTGTCTGCCATGAAGGGTGGTCGAGGAGGAGGTGGTCAGGAGGGAAGTTGGTGAAGGAGGAGGTGGTTGAGATGGGTGGTGTGGTGGAGGAGGTGAAGGAGGAGGTGGTCGAGAGAGGTGGTCAAGGGGGTAGGTGGTCAAGGGGGAGGTGGTTGACGTCTCTAATACTAATAAATATCTGAAGACTCTATGATTCTATTTTCTGTGTCGGGAGGCACGAGACAGCATCAGGCATGACCAAGACGAGAGTACAACACAACACAACACAACACAACACAGCTGCATGGACCGGCGCATCATTGACGGGGTTGATGAAGTGCGTCACTGTCAACGCTACCACGCTACCACTTGGCTGACTGGCTTGCAGGCTGGCTGACTGGCAGGGTGACTGGCTTCTAGCTGGCTGACTGGCTCTCCAACACGATATTGTATCTCAGGTAAAGAGTTCGAGAACCGTTTATGGTACGACGCTCTCGATTACAAGGCACAATAGCGAGCTGCTCTGGGGACTTGAAGTGATATAAGCTGAATATGTACTGTATACTGGTCCGTCGGTAGAGTGAGCTGACTGAATATGTTGTCTGTGTATCATATATAACTTTTCTTCATGGTAGGTAGTCACTGTTCCTGTGCTTATATCTGGTTATATAGAGACATGTTCAGTGGTCTGTTACTCTCCTTGGTTACGTATTGTTCCATGGATGTGAAAATGTTTTAATATTACACTCAAACACACACACACACACACACACCAGTGATAGACTCTGACACTACAATAGACAAAGCATTATCCTCCCCTCACACACGTCCGCTGGCAACAAGGGAAACACTCTGTCACATTCTCCATCCTTCTCGCCTGAAACAAAATTCAATTGTGTTTAAAAATGTAAGTTTGAGAGATTGTTCATCGATTTTCCTATTTTACTCAACAATAAATAATAAAATAACATTTGAATCTTTTTTTAATTCTCCTATTTCTTTTTTTATCATGTTTGAGATTTATTTATTTATTTTTTATTGTATTTTTTTAATTCTTCTTTCTTTCGTGTTTGTTTTCGTGGGATTTTTCTGTTTCTTTGTTTTTGTTTTTATTCCTGAGTTTGTTTTATTTCCTTCCATCTGAGTAATGTTTTAAGGCTCAAAAAATAGAAATATATCAGGTCACAGCACGCCGAGAGAAGGTTTGCTGTGTCGTCTGCTCATAGCACTGACGCCTTTGCTGTGTCGTTAGTTCATAACACTGGCGCCTTTGCTATGTCGTCTGTTCATAACACTGGCGCCTTTGCTGTGTCGTCTGTTCATAACACTGGCGCCTTTGCTGTGTCGTCTGTTCATAACACTGACGCCTTTGCTGTGTCGTCTGTTCATAACACTTGGCGCCTTTGCTGTCGTCTGGTTTCCACTGGCGCTCTTTGCTGTAATCGTCTGTTCATAACACTGGCGCCTTTGCTGTGTCGCGTTCTGCTGCTGGCGCCCTGCTGTGTCGCGCTGGCGCCTTTGCTGTGTCGTCTGTTCATAACACTGGCGCCTTTGCTGCGTCGTCTGTTCATAACACTGGCGCCTTTGCTGTTCATAACACTGTCACAACACAGGCGCCTTTGCTGTCGTTGTTCATAACGCGCCTTTGCTGTCGTCTGTTCATAACAATGGCGCCTTTGCTGTGTCGTTCGTTCATAACACTGGCGCCTTTTGCGTGTCGTCTCGTTCATAACACTGGCGCCTTTTGCTGTGTCGTCTGTTCATAACACTGGCGCCTTTGCTGTGTCGTCTGTTCATAACACTGGCGCCTTTTGCTGTGTCGCTGTTCATAACATGGCGCCTTTGCTGTGTCGTCTGTTCATAACACTGGCGCCTTTTGCTGTGTCGTTCGTTCATAACACTGGCGCCTTTGCTGTGTCGTCTGTTCATAACACTGGCGCCTTTGCTGTCGTCTGTTCATAACACTGGCGCTTTGCTGTGGTCGTCTGTTCATAACAATGGCGCCTTTGCTGTGTCGTCTGTTCATAACAATGGCGCCTTTGCGTCGTTTTGCTCGTCTCGTTCATAACAATGGCGCTCTTTGCTGTTGTCGTCAGTTCATAACAATGGCGCCTTTGCTGCGTCGTCTGTTCATAACATGGCGCTTTTGCTGTGTCGTCTCTGTTCATAACAATGGCGCTTTGCTGTGTGTCCCGTCATAACAATGGCGTTTTTGCTGTGTCTTCTGTTATACACTGGCGCCTTTGCTGTGTCGTCTGTTCATAACACTGGCGCCTTTGCTGTGTCGTCTGTTCATAACACTGGCGCCTTTGCTGTGTCGTCTGTTCATAACACTGGCGCCTTTGCTGTGTCGTCTGTTCATAACATGGCGCTTTTGCGTCGTCTGTTCATAACACTGGCGCCTTTGCTGTGTCGTCTGTTCATAACACTGGCGCCTTTGCTGTGTCGTCTGTTCATAACACTGGCGCCTTTGCTGTGTCGTCTGTTCATAACACTGGCGCTTTTGTCATTACAGATGGCAACACACTACGTTAACAGACAACAGACCCAGACCTTTAACAAAACAGACCCAGACCTTTAACATACACACCCAGACCCTTAACAGAGCCAGATAACAACAAAGACCTTTAACAGACACAGCTAGACCTTTAACAGAGACCCAGACCCTTAATAGACAGCCCCGGACCTTTAACAGACTTTAACAAACACACCCAGATCTTTAATAGACAGACCGAGACCTTTAACAGACTTTAACAAACACACCCAGACCTTTAACAGACAGACCGAGACCTTTAACAGACTTTAACAAACACACCCAGACCTTTAACACTTTAACAGACAGACCGAGACCTTTAACAGACTTTAACAAACACACCCAGACCTTTAACACTTTAACAGACAGACCGAGACCTTTAACAAACACACCCAGACTTTTAACACTTTAACAGACAGACCGAGACCTTTAACAGACAGACCGAAACCTTTAACAAACACACCCAGACCTTTAACACTTTAACAGACAGACCGAGGCCTTTAACAGACCGCTCTATAAGGCGATCGTAATCAATACCGGCCGACCACACTCTCACAAACAACGGTAATAGTGTTGTGAATTATTCTGATGGTGGGAGAAACTGTGCTGAGTGGCTGTCATGCGAGGAGATGGGGAGAAGAGAGGGGAGAGGAGAGAGGGGAGAAGAGAAGAGAGGATACGGGAGAAGAGGAGAGGCGAGAAACTGTGTTGAGTAGCTGCCATGCGAGGAGATGGGGAGAAGAGAGGGGAGAGGAGAGAGGGGAGAAGAGAAGAGAGGATACGGGAGAAGAGGAGAGGCGAGAAACTGTGTTGAGTAGCTCTCATGCGAGAAGATGGGGAGAAGAGAGGGGAGAGGAGAAGAGAGGGGAGAGAAGAGGAGGAGAGTGGAGAGGGGAGAAAAAATGAGAGGGGAGAGAAGAGAGGGGAGAAAAGATGAGAGGGGAGACAAGAGAGGGGAGAAAAGATGAGAGGGGAGACAAGAGAGGGGAGAAAGTGTGCTGAGTAGCTCTCATGCAAGGTGCTGGGGAGAAGAGGAGAGGGGAGCGGGGAGAAGACAAGAGGGGAGAAACTGTCCTGGGTAGCTGTCATGCGAGAAGCTGAGGAGAAAATAAAGGCGGGGAGTGGGGAGGGGATAAGAGGGGAGGATAGGAGAGGGAGGAGGAAATGGTAGAGAAGATAGGATAGGAGAGGAGAGAAGGGGAGAGGAAAGGAGAGAGAGAAGATAAGAGATGGGAGACGAAGCAAGTATAAAACAAATTTAATAAAAGAAGTAAAACGAGAGAGAGAGAGAAACAAAAGAAGAAGAAAAAGAAGAAAAGAAGAAACGAAAGAAGAAGATGAAACGAAAGAAGAAGAAGAAGAAGAAGAAGAAGAAGGGGGAGGGGAGAGAGAGAGAGAGGAGGCTAATGATGGTTATTTTCATTTATATTTATGGACTCCCGCTTGAGTTAACATCCAATTTACTGCTCTGTGTTTTGGTGTTATTTTTAAGTTGACCTTCTGTGATCCTGTGATTTCCTCTCTGTTCAACCTCCCTAAAAAATAAAATATAAATATTCCACCATTTTTTTTTTCTGATTGATATTAATGTTTTCTACTTTTTTTTTTAATTAAAGACCAGTAATATATTTTTCTAGTTTATATAAATACGTTTTCCACGATTTTGTTTTACCTAAAGATCAATAATATTTTTTTCAAGTTGATATTAATATTTTCTTAACAAAATTTTACCTAAAAATAAAAAAAAATTCTAGTTGGTATTAATGATTTTTTTTTTACCTATAGATCATTAATTTACTTTTTTTTTAGCTAACATCAATGTTTTCCACGATTTTTTTGTTACCTAAAGATCAACAATTCCAAGTTTGTTTGTTTTTCGTTTCTAATTGATATTTTTCGTGATATGGATGAAAATGTGGGAAAAATCGAGGTATAGGTTTCGAGTATAAATAAATAAAACAAAAATAACACAACCTGGTAACCTGTTCAATGTTATGATTCCCGGGCGTGACGTCATCAGAGGTAAGCACCAGTAATTCACAGTGATAACGAAACTATTTTTTTTTTATTAATATTTTGTTGTTTTGTTGCTTTTATATGATATTTTGAAAGAGTAATTAGGTTAGGTTAGGTCATGTTTTTATTACCCTTTAAAAGACGTTAATTTTCTACTCTGTCTAGCCATTCCTCTAACCTAACCTAACCTAACCTAGCAACCTCCTTACTCTCCTTACTCCTCCTAGCCACACTCCGCATCCTGCCTTGTTCTTCTCTTCCTTCTACTAGCCTCCCCCTTCCTCCCTTTTCCCCCTTCCTCTCTATCCCCTCTTTCCTTCTCTTATCCATCCACATTCTCTATTTCCTCCTTTCATTTCCTTCCCTCACTCCGTTCTCATCTGCCTCCTCTCTCCTTCCCCCCTCTTATCCCTCCCCCCACCTTTCTCCTTTGCTATCTTCACTCACTCACTTCTTGCCCCCTCCCTCCCATCCTCCCTCTACGCTTACCTCTCACTCCTTCCCTTTCCTTACCCCTTCCCTCTCTCTTCCTCACTTACACCTCCCTTTAACCCCCTCCTCCCCCCCCAGCTACAGGTCCGGCCCTCACTAGCCTCAGGTCTAGTCATCTCCTGTGTAATTCAACATCATTTCCTCCCTTAGTGACAGTCATTTTCCGATCATGGTAATTATCACATTGCTTTATCTACCGTTTATCCTCGCTTATGCCTCAGTCATCTTCTGTTGGTGAGTCATCGTCTGTTGGTGAGTCATTGTCTGTTGGTGTCATCGTTTGTTGGTGAGTCATTGTCTGTTGGTGAGTCATTGTCTGTTGGTGAGTGAGTCTTCGTCTGTTGGTGAGTGAGTCATCGTCTGTTGGTGAGTGAGTCATCGTCGCTTCTGTGTGTGTATGTGTGTGTGTGTGTGTGTGTGTGTGTGTAATAATAATAATAATAATAAACAGTTTATTGTCAGTCGTCAATCAATCAATGTATCATGATTCGTCCTCATCAGCTCTATTAATAGAGTTGCAGCCGGTGGTTGAAAATATACAGACTTGCATGTGATTTAGACATCATACTATACGTTAAATGCATTTACAGGGCTGTACAGTACATAGATCAGATGTTTACTATTTTAACAATAGATGGGATGGTGCTATTCTTATATCTATCAGTGCGGGCTCTTATGGGCTGAATTTTGATGTAGTGGAGGACTGTGCGAGGTGGGCGGGGGATTGCCGGTGGCAGTAGATGGCGGTGACGAGGATGGTGCAGTAGTCCACTGCCAAACCTTGCTAGTGCGTGGTGGTGGAGGTCACTGAGGGATGGTATTTCCAGGGTGGAGAGAGCGTTGATGTAGCCGGAGTAGTCTGCGCCGAGCATGATTCTGCAGGCCCTTTTCTGTACCTTCTCTAGCTAACGCTGTTGGGTAGAGTTGAGAGAAGACGACCAGGCTGGTGACGCATACGTTAATTTGGGGAGAAAAGTGCGTTGTAGATGGTCCTCAGCTCTGGAGTGGGTGCCCCAAGTGACCTGAGTCGTCGTAGCATGTAGAGTCGGTACGAGGCTGCCTTGATTGTGTTGTTTACATGTGTGCGTGTGTGTGTGTGTTGCGTGCTTAATAGTAAAATTCTGTATCTAAATATAAAATATATAAAAACACATGTAACTGCTCCACCTGCTTTTCAACTTACATATAACTAATTAAAACACCTTTCATACCCAGCACCCCTCCCCCACCTTGTGTTCCAGTGATCACTTTAAAGTAAAAATAAAAAAACAAAGTTACAGATTTAGTGAGAGTTAAATTAGAGGGACTATACAAGGGGGAGACTGATGACAGTGAGACTACCACATACAAGGGGGGGGGGAAGACCCAAGAACACACTTCACAGTGAGTAGAGGGGGGAGAGGGGGGGACTACCTGGTTCCTGTGAGTCCCCAACAGAGGGCGTGAGAGTAGGGGGAGGGGGGCGGATCTGAAGGGCAGGGGAGGGGGTGGAAAGGCAAGGGAAGCCCCATGAGGCGGCAACACCCAGCATCAAAGGCACACTGCGTAATGAATCTATAATGGGTAATATAAGAGAGGATGGGTATGTGGGGGAGGTGTGTGGGGAAGGTGTAGCTAGGGAGGGTGTATGTGGGGGGAGGGAGGGTGTGTGGGGAGAAGGTGTGTGTGAGGAAGGGTGTCGCTGAGGTGCGTGAGGGAGGGTGGTTTTGAGGTGTGTGGTGTAGAGTGTGTGTGGGGAGGGTATGTTGGTGTGTGTGTGTGTGTGTAGAAGGGTCTGTGAGGGAGGATATTGCTAAGGTGTGTGAGACAGGGTGTCGTTAGGTGTGTAAGGGAGACAAAAGGGAGAATTTGAGTTAGTAATATTGGTGAGGGAGAAAAAAGATTTGAGGTGAGTGTCGGTTAAGGGAGGAAGAGGGGTGGGGAGTAGAGTAAGGGTGAGGAGAAGGTAGGGATGAGGGAGGAGAGAAGAGAAGGAAACAAAATGATAATTGAGGGGTCGTGAGGAGGAAGACAAAGTGGGGGGGAAGGAGGTGAGAGAAGAGTGTGAGGGTAACTAGTGAGGCAAGGAGAAGTATAGAGGAAGAGGTAAGGAAGAGAAGAGAGAGAGAAGTAAAGAATATTGAGAACTGGAGAGGAGGGAGGAAGGGAGGGAGGGTGAGATGACTACAATAAGATCACCACACACACACACACACACACACACACACACACACACATAAATGTTTAATGGAAATGAATAAAAAAAATTGCGTATGGTACATAAATTCAAATATAAAAATGATAAATAATACAATAAGCTTATTTTAGTTTTGCAAGTGACAATGATAATTACAATTTTAAACAATATTCTGTATAGGAAAAAGTTGGTTGTGGTAGAATTAAATATTTCATAAAAGGTAATAAAAGTGATAGTTAATTAACCCCACAAAATGTATTACAGGTATATATTGCGTCATTAACATATATTCAAATCACATTGTTATAAAAGAATAATTTACCCAAAATGTGAAATATAAATAAGAGATATTAGTTTTATGTTAGGTTAGGTTAGGTTAAAATAAGTTAATTTAGGGTAGGGTAAGTTAGATTAGAGAAGGTTAGCTTAGGTTAGGTTAGTTTAAAGTAAATTAATTTAGGGTAGAGTGAGTAAGTTAGGTTAGGTTAGGTTATTCTTGCCGAAATTTGATAATCACGATTATTCCTATTTTAAATGACGATACGTTTGAATCGATCAGTGATATGTTAGATCAGGTGACGCTCATGGAATTGGAGATATTCTAAAATGGATTAGGGCGAGGTTACACGACAGGAAACAGGTGAGGGGATCTATTTGGCACTTTTTCAGGTTTGTCTTAAGACTATCCTTTTACCTTTTCAGTTGACCGCCAGCGTTACGTTTACTATTCGTTAGGTGACTGTGAAGTAGCTGCTTTGGCAGTCTACTGTCGTCCATACGGGTAACATGGCCAGGCCAGCGTAGTTGTTCATGGATAATGGTAGCCTCGATGCTCCTACAGTTGGTTTCAGCAAGAATATTGGCATTTGTTCTCTTGTCTTCCCAGCAAATTCGGAGGATGGAACGTAGACTACGTCGGTGCCTCCTGTATGTGACCGATGTCTCGCTGCCATATAGCAGGGTGGGGAGGACCACTGCTCGATATACGTGCAACTTTCTAATAATTCTTCCTCCTTACAGCTGAAGACACGGTTTCGGAGTCTGCCAAAAGCTTGAGATGCACATCTGATCCGATGCTGAATGTCTTCATCGATGTTCGCGGTGGTGGACAAGTGGGAGCCGAGATACCGAAAGTGGGTAACTTTAGAGAGGGTAGCACCGTTAAGTTGGATGGATGGTGGATGTATAAATGAACCAGGGGCAGGTTGAAAGAGAATCTGAGTCTTACGAACATTCACCTCAAGGCCGAAGTGTGCATACGCATCTGCGTAGGTATTCAGGATCTCTTGTAGGTCGCGTTCAGTGTGAACAACAAGGGTGAGGTCGTCTGCATACTGAAGCTCAGTAATGGAAGCTGCCGACACCTATGTTCCTGTTTGGAGTCGTCTTATGTTGAAAAGACCCTTCACCCGGTACTCGATGTCCATCCCGCCGGCTAAATTGGTACTGGCACTAGTAGGGAAGGCAGCCAAGAAAATAGAAAAGAGAGTTGGTGCCAGTACACGCCCTTGTTTAACCCCCGTTTGGATGGGGAAAAACTCAGACTGGGTGCCATTGTGCAGGACACCGGCTGAGGGTCCACCAGAGGGCTTCCCTGTTGACCGAGTCGAAGGCCGTGGTTAGGTCGATGAAAGCCACGTACAGGAAACGACACTGTTCTCTGCACTTTTCCTGTATCTGGCGGGCAGCAAAGATCATGTCAGTGGTGCCACATGATGGTCTAAAGCCACATTGAGATTCTGGGAGGAAGCTTTCCGCCTCAGGAAGAAGTCTGTTTAGGAGGACTCGGGCGATATTCTTGCCAGCTATGGACAGCAGCGAGATCCGGGGTAGTTGCCACAGTCTGACTGGTCTCCCTTGTTCTTATAAATATTGACGATGGAGGCGTCTTTAAGAGCTTGGGGGGATTTCCTCCTTTTCACATATATTCTCATGGAGAGAGTGGAGATGGCTGGTAAGCAGAGGTCCTCCTGCTTTATACACCTCGGTTGGGATTCCATCAGGCCCTGAGGCTTTGTTGTTATTCATTTGTTTGATGGCAGTAGCTACCTCATCCAGGGATGGAGGATAGCTGAGGTGGGTCAGCTCTGGATGCTGAGGGGCCTGCTGGGGTGTCAGGACATCCACATCGGTGTTTTGGTTGAGCAGTGAATGATAGTGCTCTTCACAGCACTGAAGGAGGCCTTCATCGTCTTTAATTATGGAGTTACCGTCGGATGAGCGGAGGGGGGCTATGCCTCGAGTAATTGGCCCATAAAATGTTTTACTGGAATTGAAAAATTCGTGCAACTTGTTCTGATCTGAAAATTTTGGGGTTTCACATGCTTTATTTTTAAACCATTCGTTCTATAGATTGCGAAGTTCCTGCTGGGCCGCAGCTTTCTTCTTGCGGAAGGTATCAGCTTTGATTGTTGGGTCGTTTTCATCAAACCGGTCCTGGTGTATTCCTTCGATCTGGCCGAGGGTCTCTGTGCAGTTTTTGTAATGACAGTGTCGAGAATACCCTATTCGGCACCGGGATTTGGGTTGTTTGTTGTCCGGTTGTTTATTAACCCATGTTCGAGCTGCTCTCTCAAAGCATGTGCTATCGCTGGGTCCTCCAGACGCTTTGTGTTAAAAACTCTTCTGGAGGCTTGCTGCCTTCGCCGTTTTGGGGCAACGTGAAATGAGAGCTCGGCTCTGACGAGCCAATGATCAGTGTCGCAGTGGTCTGAGCCACGCATGGCACGGGTGATGAGGACATCTCAGCGATCTCTTTCTTTGACATTGATGTAGTCAATGAGATTGCCAGTCTTTGGATCGTGGGTGTTTCCACGAACCCTTGACCTTGTCGACCTGCCTTATTACAGTACTTACATAATTGACATACCTGTAGATATAGGCGTAGACAACAACATAAGTAAATTTGCTGATGACACTAAAATCGGGCTTGTAATTAATCTGACGAGGACTCCACAAAACTATAGGAAGATCTAAAAAAAAAAAAAATCCAATGAACCAAGGTTTATACGCTGAACCAAGGTTTATATACGCTGGACCGAGGTTTATATACGCTGGACCGAGGTTTCTATACGCTGGGCCACAAGGTTTCTATACGCTGGACCAAGGTTTCTATACGCTGGACCGAGGTTTCTATATGCTGCACCGAGGTTTCTATACGCTGAACCAAGGTTTATATACACTGGACCGAGGTTTCTATACGCTGGACCGAGGTTTCTATACGCTGGACCAAGGTTTCTATACGCTGGACCGAGGTTTCTATATGCTGCACCGAGGTTTCTATACGCTGAACCAGGTTTATATACACTGGACCGGGTTTCTATACGCTGGACAAGGTTTCTATAGACTGGGGTTTCTATATGCGACCGAGGTTTCTATACGCTGGACCGAGGTTTCTAATCTGAGGTTTCTATACGCTGTACCGAGGTTTTATTGGACTGATACGCTGAGGTTTCTACTGGACCGAGGTTTTCTACGCTGGACCGAGGTTTCTATACGCTGGACCGAGGTTTTACTCTGGACCGAGGTTTCTATAATACTATACGCTGGACCGAGGTTTCTATACCCTGGATCGAGGTTTCTATACGCTGGACCGAGGTTTCTATACGCTGGACCGAGGTTTCTATACGCTGGACCGAGGTTTCTATACGCTGGACCGAGGTTTCTATACGCTGGACCGAGGTTTCTATACGCTGGACCGAGGTTTCTATGGTAGAGAGACATAAGGTCGGCGTGAAGGTAACACACCGAGAACGTACATTTGCCGTCCCCCCAAATGTTTGTAATCGTAGTTTTCATTTAGTTGTCTTTGTCATGCAAAACAGCGACTAGCGGGGCCTCTCTCTATGCTAATTCCCCGCCCGAGGCCCCCGGTATGTTCCTTTATACTGTCAGAGCCAGCTGAGTGTGTGTGTGTGTGTGTGTGTGTGGGCTATAGGCGTGTGTTAGTATGTCCCGCGGATAGCTTCTCACTACAGTATATCATACCTACTACTGGTTAAACAGCATCCCCCTGGCTTGATATTGTATTGACAATAATAATAATAATAATAATAATAATAATAATAATAATAATAATAATAATAATAATAAAAATAATAATAATAATAATAATGATAATAATACTAAATAATAATAATAATAATAATAATAATACATAATAATAATAATAAGAATAACAATAATAATAATAATTATAATAAAAATAATAATAATGTATAAACTTACATCCCTCAACATCATTATTAATACAATATAACCGATCACTATTACTGTATGTTCCATCAGTCCTCACCACCACAACACCCCGAGGGCCACACCACCACAACACCCCGCGCGCCACACCACCACAACACCCCGAGGGCCACGCCACCACAACACCCGCGCCACACCACCAACACCAGGGCCACACCACCACAACACCCTCCACACCACCACCGAGGCCACACCACCCTGGCCACACACACCCCGAGGCCACACCACAACACCCCGAGGCCACACACCCCACCACACCACCCCACCAGGGCCACACCACCACCCCTGAGGGTCTCACCATCACAGCACCCCGAGGGCCACACCACCACAACACCCCGAGGCCACACCACCCCGAGGGCCCCGCCCCACAACACCCCGAGGGCCACACCACCAAAACACCCCTGAGGTCTCACCATCACAACACCCTGAGGGTCACAACACCACAACACCCCTGAGGTCTCACCATCACAACACCCCTGAGGCACAACACCACAACACCTCAGAGGGTCACACCGTCGCAACACCCCAAGGGTCACAACCTCCTGAAGGCTACAGCACCCCTGATGGCCACACGCCCTGAGGGCCTCACCACCCCGAGGGCCACAACACCCTCTGAGGGTCACACCACCACAACACCCTGAGGGCCACACCACCCTGAGGCCACACCACCCCATCTACAACAACCCCTCCACAACATCTCTTAGGGCCTCCTGGGTGCCACACTACCACAACACCCTTTGAGGGCCACACCACAAACCACAACACCTCCTGAGGGCCACACCACCATATCACCCCGTGAGAGCCACAATGCCGTAATACCCCGAGGGCCACACCACCAAATTACCTCCTGAGGGCCACACCACCATAACATACCCTGAGGGCCACACCATTGCAACAACTCCTGAGAGCCACATCACCACAATACCTCCTAAGGGCCAAACCACAACACCCCTGAGTGACACACCATCACAATACCTCATGAGGGCCACACCATAACACCCCGCTGAGGGGCCACACACCTCCGAAGAGCTACAATAGTCCCTAATGGCCACAACACCCAATGAGTGCCACAACATCTCTTAAGGGCCACACCAACACAACACCAGGGCCACCATTACAACACCTCCTGAGGGTCACACCACCATAACACCCCTGAGAGCCACACCACTATAACACCCCTAAGGGCCACACCATTACAACACCTCCTGAGGGTCACACCACCATAACACCCCTGAGGGACCTCACCACCACAATACCTCCTGAGTACCGCGCCACCATAACACCTCCTGAGGCCACACCACCATAACATCCCCTGAGGCTACACCACCATAACATCCCTTGGGGCCACACTACCTCCTGAGGGTCACACCACCATAACACCCCATGAGGACCTCACCACCACAATACCTCCTGAGTACCGCGCCACCATAACACCCCCTGAGGGCCACACCACCATAACATCCCCTGAGAGCTACACCACCATAACATCCCTTGAGGGCCACACTACCTCCTGAGGGCCACACCACCATAACAACCCGAGGGCCACAACACCATAACATCCCCTGAGGACACACCACCACAATACCCCCCTGAGGGCCACACTACCACAACACCCCCTGAGGGACACACCACCACAATACCCCCTTGAGAGCAACATTACCACAACACCCCTTGAGGGCCACACTGTGCCACACTCAGACACCCTTAAAATATATTAGCCCGAGGTACAGGGCCACAAGAGGCGCCACACGACCTATTGGTTACAGTGGCCGGCCTGGACCAGCCCACAGGCACTCTACACAGCTTTATTGCATATGCATCAGCGGCTCGGCAAGATTGATTGCTTCCCTCCATCAGTTCCCAGTATTGCTTACCAATCACCACTAATCTGACCAGAAAGTCTGACAAGAAATATTATACTGTACTTTATATAGATACATACCCGTGTATTCAATTTTCAGTTCTGTATGCTTGTTATTCAAAATTTTCGTCAATAAGCAGTGCGGTTTTCTGAGGTGGCGTGACCCTACATAATTATTCATTGTTTAAAGTTTCAGGTGGACGGAGAGGTGAAGGTTGGGTGAGGGAGAGAAAGGGAAGCTGTTGGCGAGTGAAACAACGAGAGATGAGGGAGGGGGAATATTGATCACTTGTGGAGAGTGGAATGATGTCAGGAGCAATGGAAGTTTACATACATACATACATACATACATACATACATACATACATACAGAGAGAGAGAGAGAGAGAGAGAGAGAGAGAGAGAGAGAGAGAGAGAGAGAGAGAGAGAGAGAGAGAGAGAGAGAGAGAGAGAGAGAGAGAGAGAGAGAGAGAGAGAGAGAGAGAGAGAGAGAGTAAAGGAGATTATTCTAACTCCTAAAACACTACTAAGCATTTCAAATTCTGTTGTAATATGTAAATGTTGATCCTAGCCGCTGTACACGGAGAAAGAACGAAAGAAAGAAAGAAAGAAAGAAAGGACGAAAGAACGAGTCGTAAGTGAATGAGAATAAACGGGAAAGTAGCCATTGTTCCACTCTGTTTCCTGAAATATGCATAAGAGGGCAAAAGTGGAATGGGTGAAGAGCTTTAAATATTTAGTATGTGGCGCGGGCAAGGAGAGGGAAGGTATAGTGAGGGACGGAGGACGAAGGAGGTACACGACAAACCTTTAGGGATAAAAGGATGGAGAACCGAGATGGAATTATAGAGATTGAGAAACGAGATGGAATTATAGGGATATATGCTGGACACACAAGTATGAATTCTCAAAGGCACGACCATTAAATCAACCCCCTTCACTATAAGCATGAGAAACCTAAGCTAACCTAACCTTTCCAGTTCATCTAAACCACAGAAAAATAGATGGGGACCAGATTATCCCTTAGACTCTAGTTACCGTGAATAGCAAGACCCTACCGTGAATAGCAAGACCCTACCGTGAATAGCAAGGCTCTACCGTGAATAGCAAGACCCTACCATGAATAACAAGACCCTACCGAGGATAGCAAGACCCTACCGTATATAGCAAGACCCTACCATGAATAGCAAGACCCTACCGTAAATAGCAAGACCCTACCGAGGATAGCAAGACCCTACCGTAAATAGCAAGACCCTACCATGAATAGCAAGACCCTACCGTGAATAGCAAAACCCTACCATGAATGGCAAGACCCTACCATGAATAGCAAGACCCTACCGTAAATAGCAAGACCCTACCGTAAATAGCAAGACCGTAACCATGAATAGCTGAGTCCCCTTGGCTACAAGAAGAAATATTAACATCAACGAATCTTTGGGAATCCAGACGGTAGTACACAATACCCCGAGATGATTACCTTCAGCTGGAGGGAGAAAAGATTCGTTTAAACAACAAAGCGTAAAAAATATTACCTATTTACTGTACAGCGTCCGTCGGCCACAGGTAAGGACGCTCACCTCCCTATGACGTATTTCGTAATTATGTACATGACGAGATGGTGTGTGTGGTATGAGTGTTTTTATGTGTCCCAGCTGTTTGAAAAGGTGTGTGTGTGTGTGTGTGTGTGTGTGTGTGTGTGTGTGTGTGTGTGTGTGTGTGTGTGTGTGTGTGTGTGTGTGTGTGTGTGTGTGATTCGGTTTTAATTAACAGCAAAAATGTTCTTATTAATGACCTGTAGCCAACAAAATAAAGTATTTCGTTTCTGTTTTTCAGTTCATTAATTACAAATCAGTGTATTACAGGTACAGGTACTGGAAAAAAAAAACCCACAGGTGCAGAGATTTTAGAAATAACAAAATTTATTAATGATCTCGACCCTCGATAAAAAAAAACCATTAAATCGTTGTTGTTATTTTCAGTTCATTAATTAAAATTAATTGATACAGGTGCAAGTACAGTACAGGTACAGAAATCTAAATAAAAAAACGAAAAAAAAAATTCTAAATACATCCAATTACAGGTAAGAGATACAGCCAGGTGTGTATTTCTGTCTATTAACACTTTCCTAATTTGTTCCTTTTGTTTATCGTAAGGTAAGTTGAGTTTCTTAGTCCTGTAATGTTTATAAGAAATGTTTTGTGTTGGATCAATGTTTACAAAGTTCTCTTCACCGCTCTTCAATATTCTCTTATCTGTGTCGTTCTCCTCTTTAACTCTATTATCCCGACATTCTCTCCTTTCCTTATTTATCGTCGTTTCTGTCTTTTCCCTCTTCTATCTATCTTTATTTACACATCGATGTTTCTTTATCATCATTATTTCACTTCTCCGACATATTTATTTTTGTGTCTCATGTTCTGTTTTTCAGTTCACCATTTATCGACCTTTAACTATGTTCTTCCCTCTCCTACTTCATTGCTTCCTCCTCTCCCCTACTTTAATTTTCTTTTATGGTCATCTATTCAACATTAACTGAATTGTACTGTGCATTTGTTCCTTCCCACCCCTTCTCTCTCTCTCTGTAACACCATGATTTTCTCTCCCTTCCTTCCTCCCTTCTCTTATCTCTATCTCCTTTCTTCCTTCCTCCCTCACTTCCTCCTTTTATAACACTACGAATTCTCTACTTCACTTCCATGAATTCTTTCCCTATTCCCTTCCTTCTACTTCTCCTTCCTTCCTTTGCTCCTCCCTCTTTCTGTCTGTTTCCCTATAATGTCCTTTCATCCCCGTCCTCTTCTTCTTCTCTTCTTCCCTCCCCTCCCCTCCCCTTCTTTCCAGCTCTCCTCCTCCTCTCACCCACCTTCACTCTCTTCCTTCCCTGCTCTAATCCTCCCTCTCACCCTCCTTCTTTCCCGCCTCCTCCTCCCTCTCACCCACCTTCACGCCTCTTCCTCCTTCCTCCCGCTCTCCTCCCTCCCTCTATCGTATACCCTTTATTAATCCTTTCCCTCCCACTAATCTCCCTCACTCTAATGTCCCCGACAACTCTTCCTCCCTCCTACATCCTCCAGGCGTCACCCTCTCCTTCCTTCTCTCAACCGTGTCTCCCATCTCTTTTATTTTCCTACTCATTCCCTCTCTAATTCCTTCCCACCCACCCTCCCTCACCCACCTTCCACTCTTTGCTTCCCTATTCCTCCCTCCTTTCATCTCCTCTACCATCCCCCTTTCTTCCTTTCCATCCATCCCATCTTCCGTTCAGCTCTTCCCCCTCTCCTCTCTCCCCATTTTGATTCCTAGGAGGGAGGCCAGGCTAATCGAAATCAAAACGTTATTTCTCTAGCAGGGAGTGGACCCCCAGCACACCTGGTCACGGGTCGCGAGAGGAGGATTTGACTAATTTCCCTCGTCTTCCTGCCTTATGAACTGTTTCCGCTCCCTTACCTTCAGGGGGTG